>NC_045430.1:168479287-168782317 GCF_902635505.1 Sarcophilus harrisii
AATCTGTTTATTTCTATGACCACACTGGCTAAACTATATCAGGTCATTCTTCAAATGGCTACTACAAAGTTAACTTACTTGCATCATAAATACAAATTGTTTCAAGCTGCACTTCAAATCATATACATTTATACAATTCTTGTATCGCTTTTTTTTTTTATACAAAAAGAATTTGTTGTGCTTTTTTGCAGATCTGATCTAAATTTCTATATCAAACATTTTAATTCTATACTTTAAAATTTTATTGGCTAGGAATCTCTGAGGGAGGTGAGGAAATAAAGTAGGAAAAGAAGTGAGGTAGAATAGAAGGGGTATAGGGTATTAGACTGCAAAGCAAAATTCCAGAATATATACAACTAGTCAAATACTTCTTTATTAAAGACTGATTACTGCCTTCAAAAGGGCAATATATTAAAAAAATTTTTTTAGCTTTTCCCCTTCCCAACAAAACTATTTTTCACAATGGCCGCATTCTTTTAGCAATTAGATCTATAAAACAATAGTATAACATTGTCTTCATAATCTGTTCACAATATGTGCTTAAAAAAGACATTTCTACATCTTAAAGATGTTTATCATAATGCAATCTAAATACTGTGCTTTTAGAGACAATAGCTTAGAAAATGTTCATTATGGTGGACTTATTTACAAAATTTACTCTTTAGGTTAGCAATAAATAATCCTGATTTTGGAAGAGTTGATACTCATGCATAAATGACAAGATGGATATATACTCTCAAAATATTTACATGTAATATCTCCTTCATAGCACTCCTATCAATAACAAAGATAAAATTTTCTCTAATTCTTCATGTTGTTCAGTCTTGCTTTTGGGGGATACATCCTTCCATTTCTACAACTTCTGGCCATCCTTCATATTTATTTGTATCCTTGTTGTTCTTTATGTGCTACAAAAAAACACACACACAAAATTCACTATTGCAATAAAAACACAATAAACTGATTTACAAGCTTGATTTGGAGATAATATAAAATGTGCAAAATTTTAATTATTTCCCAGATTAAAGGTTCTAGCATTTGTAACCTTAACTACTCCCTGCCCTCAAGATCAAGATGATGAAAGGAAATCTTAAATCTGTTATTTATACCCATAGTTCTAGTGCACTGAAAGCATATAAAAATGTTGGAGGGGTGGAGTTTTAAAAGTTTTACAGGTGGGGCAGCTAGATGGTGCAGTGGATAGAGCACCAGCCCTGAAGTCAAGAGGACCTGAGTTCAAATGTGAATCCAGGCACTTAACACTTCTTAAGCTGTGTGACCCTGGACAAATCGCTCAATTCCAATTGCCTCAGCAAAAAAAAAAAAAAAATTTAGAAGATAAAAAGTAGTATGGTACTTTCAAACAACAAATAAGAATAATGCTTATACAGGGCAAATGGCCTATTTGATGTTTACTCACTTGAGACTAAGAATAAGTAGAACAAGATTATTTTTACTTTTGTAGAATGCTAGACATTTCAAATTTATTCACAACATATAATACAAAAAAAAAAAAAAAAAAAAAATCAAGAGACTCACTTGTTCAAAAGGGCTTTTTGTCTTGATACCTTTTCCACCACAGAAGACCCAGTTGTCTCTAAAATCGAGGTTACTGATAGCTGTACTTCCCAAGGCAGCAATCAATAATCTTGCTTCATTAGTGAGTCTGAGAGGGAATAAATGAACATAATATGAAAGCACTTTGTACAAACTGCATTAAATGTAAAAACACTACTACTCCCCCTAGTAAGATTAAGAGTATTTTAGAGAAAGAATAGTAGACCAATTTAAAAAATTTATTTTGTGGAAGCTAAAATATTATCAGCAATTTTACATAAGTCATAATAGTGAAGGAGCAGCTAGGTAGTTCAGTAGACATAACACTAACTCTAAACTCAGAAGAATCTGAGTTCAAATCCAACCTCTGATATTTACTACCTGATACTACAATATCTAGATCAATAGATAGCTACATCAAAACTCTCAAACAACTAATACTTGGATTAAGAAATCGTGCTGTATTGAAAAATAACATTTGTACAAAAGTTAAACCCCTGTGGTAAATTATTAGACAAAAATTGGTTGAGATTTTCTGACTTTGATCCTCTTTTACAGAAACTTCGTCATATACCTCTGCTTTTCCCAAAGACACTACTAAGAATTTTTGGCATAAATAAAGCTTCTCATCAGAACAAATCAGAGTAACTAAAAAGCTAGATATAGGGGAAATCACTGATTGGGGAGGAGAAAAAAGACCATCATGGGATTTTAACACAAAATGTTCTATGACATGACAAATTATCTTACCACAGTATAGAAAATTTGTGGGCAAAGCTTAATAATAGAAGTCCTAAAGGCTTTTGACATCATATTTCCTTGAATTTCCAAATGACCTATTTATATTCTTATAATCAAAAAGTTTTTGATTTTTTGAATAAAGAAAAACTGAGGATGTGAGAAAACAACTATCATTATTTCTTGGTTTAAACCTGTCACTTCACTGGCACAGGAAATTCTTACTAATACACAGCAACAATTTTCTTCAACTCATAGTTAAGATAGCTGTGTGGGGCACTAATGGATTAAGTGACTTGCCCAGTATCATAAGAAGTAAGATGTAACAAACTAATGCTGAGTGAAATGAGCAGGACCAGGAAATCATTATATACTTCAACAACAATACTATATGATGACCAGTTCTGATGGACCTGGCCATCCTCAGCAATGAGATCAACCAAATCATTTCCAATGGAGCAGTAATGAACTGAACCAGCTACGTCCAGAGAAAGAACTCTGGGTGATTACTAAAAACCATTACATTGAATTCCCAATCCCTATATTTTTGCCCACCTGCATTTTTTATTTCCTTCACAAGCTAATTGTACAATATTTCAGAGTCTGATTCTTTTTGTACAGCAAAATAACGGTTTGGTCATGTATACTTATTGTGTATCTAATTTATATTTTAATATATTTAACATCTACTGGTTATCCTGCCATCTGGGGGAGGGGTTGGGGGGGGTAAGAGGTGAAAAATTGGAACAAGAGGTTTGGCAATTGTCAATGCTGTAAAATTACCCATGCATATAACCTGTAAATAAAAGGCTATTAAATAAAAAATTTAAAAAAAAATATGTAAATCCAAATCTTCCTGATATCAAGTCAGTTCTCTCTCCATTAGATCATGCTGTCATTTGGGGCCCAGTTAGATGGCACAGTGGATAGAGCATCAGTCCTGAAGTCAAGAGGACTGAGTTCAAATCCGATCTCAGACACTTAACACTTCCTACCAATGTGACCCTGGGCAAATCACTTAATCCCAATTGCCTCAGAAAACAAACAAACAAACAAGACATGCTGTCACTGACAATGATTATTAAATGCCAAAAATCATTACTTTCTTACATTTAATTTTATACCTGGTTCTTGTGTTTTTCACATTTTTATGGTAATATCAGTTTGAATTTATACTCAGTTATTTAAATGTTCAAATTTTTATATAAGTATTTAAGGTGTTAATCTATGTTCTGTTAACTATAACAAGAAAGAAGGAAAGAAAAGATTTTTGTTAATTAAAAAAAAATCTAAATGAAAAAATTTCCTTAAGAAAAAAAAAAAAAAGTTCAGAAAAATAAAAGTAAAAAGCCAGTGACAGGGAAATTAAAAGCAGTTACCAAAGAGATTTCCTGGGATATCAGCCAAAGTCCTAATACTATTTTATACTCTTTCTGTCCAAAACGTCCACAGCTGGGCCCCAAATCAATCCAACTGGGGGCAAGTTAGCTCAAACTGCCCAGGTCTGCTCTATAGCTCCTTTGTTCACAAATATCCCCAAATGAAGTTATGGGAGTGTGGGAAGTTAACTCAAACCTTTCTAATTCCAATGTCCTGGGCCACAACAGTATCTAAGGAGAAAAACAGCCTGCAAAGAATTGTACTTGTTTCCATGCTTAAAAAAAAAAAAAAAAAAAGTAGCACGTGTTAATGCTATAAAGTAAAATGTTATATCCCAAAAGTTGATTGATTTCATGTAAAAGCTCCATATATGAAGACTTTAAATAATTTTTTTTTAAAAATCAATCTTTTGAAGTCACTTAATGCATTTAGATTGTTAGATATACAAAAAAAGAATATAAATTTTGATTTGAATCATGCAAAATATAGTATATTTAGATAAGTGTTTGGATTATAATCAAGCACACTTAATTGGGTTTGGTTTCTGTCCTTTCAATTTACATAATTTAAATTTTGCTTTGAATTTAACCTAGCTATTTATTCTAAGAGATTTAGAAACAATCTGAAATTTTAAAATTAAAAAATATATATTTTGGCATGCTTTTTACTTTTCCCCCCACTATTTCTTATGTCTGATTATTTAAAAAAAAAAAAAGTGGAATATCATTGTACACGGCAACAAGAAGATTGTATAATGATCAATTCTCATAGATGTGGCTCCAACAATCAGAAGGTCCAGGCAAGTTCCAATGATTTTGTGATGAAGAGAGCCATCTACATCCAGAAAGAGGACTGTGGGAAGTGAATCTGGATCACAACACAGCATTTTCATTCTTTTTGTTGTTGTTTGCTTGCATTTTAATTTCTCATTTTTTTTCTTTTTGATTTGATTTTTCTTGTGCAGCAAGATAGCTGTATAACTGTGTATGTATATACTGGATTTAACATGTATTTTTATCATGTTTAACACATATTGGATTACTTGCCATCTAGGGAAAGGGGTGGGGGGAAGGAGGAAAAAAACTGGAACACAAGGGTTAAATGTTGAAAAATTATCTACGCATGTTTTAAAAATTAAAAAGATTTAATAAAAAAAAAAAGGTGAAGATGTAAACTGGTATAGCCATTCTGGAAAAAATTTTGGAGTCAAAGTGATTATATATCTCTGTGCACATCTTTGACCCAGACATGTCACTACTTTCACACATACTACAGTCCAGTGAGAGTGGCCTTATTACTGTTATTCACTCATGGTACTCCATAACTCCCCCTCCTCATCACTACCTCTTACTAGCTTCCTTCAAGACTCAGTTTAAACATAACCTTCCATATGATACTTTTGTTTATCACTCTACTAGCTGAGCTTCTGGTACTTTCTTTTCCGTCTCTTATAGATGCATATATACATGCAAGTTGCTTTCTCTCATGGCCATAGCACAGAGCATAAGACATATATGACATTTTAATTGATCAATTGATAGCCATGCTGATTACTGAACATTTCTTTTAATTAAAATATATCTTCCAAATAGCAACATTAGACATATAAAAACATGACAATGATTTTATTATGTAATCTTGAAGGATATGGCATGCATTATGCCTATTGGGAGGGGGAAAGAAGAGTCAATCACAGTTAAAATGACTTGCCCAGGATCACATAGCAAGTACGTTTTTGAGGCCAAATTTGAACTCAGGTCATCCTGACTCCAGGAATAGTGCTCTATCCACTGGACCACATAGCTGCCCCAGATGATGCTTTCTTAGTTGATCATAAAACTGGTACAAATGCAGTGGCGATGTTTCAATGATCTTGGATAGTGAGAGCCATCTACGCTCAGAAAGAGGACTGTGGGAACTAAGGGTGGATTACAATACAGCATTTCACTCTTTTTCTTGTGGTTTGCTTGAATTTTACTTTCTCTTTTTCTATGTGTTATTTTTCTTTTGCAGCAAGATAAATGTATAAATATATATGCCTATTTTGGATTTAACATATATTTTTACCAAGTTTAACATATACTGAATTATATGCCATCTAGGAGTAGGGGAGAAAAAGGGGGAAAATTAGAACATAAGGTTTTTCAAAGGTCAATGTTGAAAAATTATCCTTGCACAGGTTTTGAAAATAAAAATACTTCAATTTTTAAAAAAGGGAGGAAAAAGCAATGGAAAACCATAGGAAATTTTAATTATCCCGACATCTTCTACTACCATGATTACAAAGAAAACAAAACATGAATTGCTTTGCAGCTAATTTCTTTATTCAGCAAGAATCACTATTATTCTGGAATCAATTCTAACTACAAAAAATAATTAGTTGGTCATATGGAAAAAGAAAAAACACTTTAGCATAAAAAATGTCCATTTTCAATCAGAAATATTAAAGAAAAGGGATATATAAGAAAAGCATATCAGATAAAAGAAAAGATTTCAAAAAGTTGAAGAAAAGAAGTATGATTGCATGACTAATGATTCTAAAAATGTTCAATAAACTATGTTCTGTTAACTATAACAAGAAAGAAGGAAAGAAAAGATTTTTGTTAATTAAAAAAAATCTAAATGAAAGACTCTGGAGAACTTGTTTTAATGTGAAAGAAATGGAGAAAGGAAACTAAACAAGAATGAATATAAATGTGACATAAGCCTCAAACTTCTGTCAGGAAATCTAAAATCCAGAAGAGATTGAAGTGCACCAAAACTGAAAAGAAACAAAAAAGGGCTATTTTCCACTGTTTGTGGGAAATGATGTTATGTTAACCAATGAAATAATATACATAAAAGTGCTCCATAAATTACAGGCTATGGTATGCAAATATATAGTATTTTTTTTTTTTTAAATAACATGTTTAATCTATATTGGATTGCTTGCTGTTTAGAGGAAGGGGGAGGGGAAGAGAGGAAGAAAAATTTGGAACACAAGATTCTGCGAAGGTGAATCTTGAAAACTGTCTTTATATGTATTTGGAAAAATAAAATATTATTTAAAAATGAGAGAAAGAAACCAAAATTTTTTTTTGATTCCATCTTTTTCAAGAAGGTGAATATTTTTCACACTTCAAATACTTTCCAATGTACAAAATTAAGCAATTAAATACCGCTAAGGTAAGAGAGAGCCTATATATTTTAAATGAGATGAAAACTCCAAACTCACATGAACTTTATGCAAAGATGAAGAAAACTGCAAACATATTCAGAATTTTTAAGTGTCAAAATAATTTTTTAAAAGTCCCTAAAAATGGGAATGATGAAAGAAACTGGATATAGGTCATGATAAATTGCCAATTTATTTTTTAAAGGGGTAAGGGAATATTTTAAAAATTACAGATGATTAAAAAAAAAAAAACTGATAAGTGAAATGTTCATGCTCTTAGAATATTGCCAAGGAACAACATCTGAAAAAAAAGACATTGCTGCTCACTGGAAACTAGTAAACACCAAAACAATCTTATTTTATTTGACAACTATGTTACTATGTTGAAATAGTTCAGTATTTCAAAGATTTAATATTTAATTTATGTAAGTATACTTTCCAATAAAATGAGCACTTCCCCCATTGACAAAAAAAAGTCTTTTCAAAATTTAAGTGTCCCCTTTCAAAAAAGTTATTACTTGATGATTAAGCTTCTGTTAGAAAATAATGAAAACACTGACAATATCCCTTAACATATCCTTATGCTAGTTATGTTCAAAGTAAACCGATTAATCAATTTAAAGTTCTCTTTACCTGCCACATACTAAACATAAGAAGCAGGGAAAGAATTAAAAATAATAGTCTCATGGTCAAAATACCCCTTTTAGTTATTAATGGCCACATGTCTCATTTATGAATGATTAATTTTGTTGAATGCTAAAAAAAATTTTTTATCATCATTAGGGCAGTTAAAAAAAGTTTACATAGACAGTTTACATAGGTTTGTGCCAATTATGCTACAATGATCTCCAAAAAATGAAGGAATGAGAAAGAAGGATGTACTAGAAGAAAGGAGATTGAAGAGAATGGGGAAATTTTTTCTTACATAAAAAAGGTATTGACAAAGAAGAACTTTTATAATGAGGGGGGATAGGCAATGCTTGAACATCACTCTCAACAGAAAATGGTTTAAAGAGGTTAGTATATCTACATACTTATATATACATACATATATATATACACACACACAAACACACACACACAAACACACACACACATATATACACACACATACATAAATACTCAGGTGAGTATAGAAAGAAATCTAACTTACACAACAGGGAAATAGAAGGGAAAGAGGCAGCAGATTAAGGGAGGCAATAGTTAGAAGCAAAAGAGATTTTTGAGGAAGAACAGTATCAAAAGATTGAGAGAAGAAACAGGAGAAAATGGGATGGAGGGAAATGATAAATGCTAGAGGGGATGAGGGAAAAATAGATCCATTAATGGACTGCTGGTGAGTGAACTGGTTCAACCATCCCTGAGAACAATTTGGAACTATGCCCCAAAAGGCTATAAAACTGTGCATATCTTTTGATCCAGAAATACTATTACTATATCTATACCAAAAAGAGAGCAAAGAAAAAGGATGAGTACCAATCTGTACACCAAAATATTTATATAAGCTCTTGACCAAGAATTTGAAATTGAAGGAATGTTCATGAAATTGGGGGGTGGGTGAGAGAAAGCTATTATGTTTTCTACAATTTTCTTTACTTATTTGAAAAGACATCATGTAAAAAGAATAGACTTATTGTGTCACTCCAAAGGGTAAAACCAGCAACAATGGAGAGAAGTTACAAAAAATACATTTCAGATTAATTTAATAAATACATTTCAATGATATTTTTTTTCCAACAATGGAGTAAGTTTTCTCATGAGACAGTAAGTTTCCGCTTCCAGTCACCTGGTGATAGACTTCAAAGTTTCTTCTAATTATAATTCTATGGTTCTGATATTTAAAAAAAAAAAAATTGGTAGAAAAGCATTTTTAAAATAATTATTGGCTTCAAAATGGCTGAAACCAATATTAAAATAAGCTCAAATAAAGTTTACCTTTTAGTATATTACTTATAGAGATGCACCAAAGCTGTTACTAAGGAAGAAAAATCTAAGCCAACTCTTTCATTATTATTTATGATCTGAAAGCATTACACAAGTGAAAGCAACAGGCTCAAATTCAAGCCTCTTCTTGCATACTTGCAAAAGGAAGAAGATCTTAATTTGAGATCTGAAGAATTTTCCTAAATTTGTTAAAGGAAGCACCTACTCTGTTAGTAAAAAAATGTAAGCAGAGCTTCTGGTTTATCTAACAATTGGTAGGTAATTGATGAGTTAATTTAAAGGTTCCTCAATTATACACCTGCTACTAGAAAGTACTATAGACTTTACTTATTATCTCTACAGACAAGTTAGAACTCAAAGAAAAAACAAGCTCATCAATTTAAAAATTTTTTTATCTACCACACACTAACATAGGGTGAGGTGATGATAAACAGTTCCATGGTCAAAATGTCCCTTTTAATCACGAAATATCCACTAAATACATTAAAATAGCAGATATGCTGACAACACAAAACAAGTTGATAATACTCTTAATATATGTGGATTAACACTGATCCCATACTGAATTTGATTTTCTCAAGAAAATACTTTTAAGTCTAAACTAAATGTTCTATAAAAGCAAAATTAAAACATTCTATATTTTAATGCCAACAAAATAAAATGTATAAAACTAAAAAAGCAAAAAATTTTATACAAACATAGAGGGTTTGATCTAGTGTTGAGCATAACACCTAGTCCATAAAGAGTGCTTAATAAATATTATCAATTGAATGACTAACCTATACTTCTGCCACATTAAGTTGAGCTTTCTGCTAATGCTTTTATGGGCTGATGAATTTTATGCTCAAGGATAATAATAGTTTAATGAGCTATTAATGTGTGAAGATCTCTCCAGTCTTTGCTCCTACACATGGATTATATTAACAGAAGGATAGAGGAAATCCTGATGGTCAGCAATAGCTTTCTGCAGCAAGGTAGAAAAGCTCAGTAACCAATGTGACTATCAGATGTACACTAACAACAATTAATATCAAAAAATTTTCTCCAAGTAAAACATTCTCTATGTATTTAATTACATTTCACACACACACACGGATATTATACACACACATATACACACACACACGTGTGTGTGTGTATATGCATGTGTGTGTTATCGTATCTCTGATCAGTAACTGGGGAAAGGGAGGAGAAACCTAGATAGATGTTGTACAGAAATATTTAGCCAATTTTAAACATGTAAAATTTTTCTTCTGACAATCAGTTTAACCTTATATTTAAAACTCTTGAATTAATAAAATAAAAATGAACCCTAATAAGAATACTTTGATATAAACATATTCATTTACAAAGGTCTTAATATAAAAAAAAAAAAAAAACCCTCCATACATACTTGGTTGCTCCATCATCATATGTTCCCATTAAAACTATGGTTCCATCTTGAATAGACTTAAGGAATTCAATAAATGGTGCCACATCTAAAGAAAACAAAAATAATTATATATGAGCAATTAACCCTGCAAAAATTAAGGATTTCTTGGTATATCCTACTAGTGTATAGATCATTATACTAAATCATTAAAATATTAGTATAGTCCCATAAGCATTTTAAATAACTAGATTTACTAATAATTCTCTTAAAGCAATCCAAATATAATTGAATAGCTATCTAGGTGGGTGGTTCAATGGCCCTAGTGATACCTGATCTGCGAGGAAAGCAGATTAGAGATCATTTATAACCCAGTTTCAGAATGGTTTCAAGCCTTTAAAAAAACTTTAAAGTTAGCTCCCTAAAGGTCAGGACTCTATTTCCTGTCTTTGTATTTAGTGTGATTAAGACATAAAAATAGTTGTTTAATGTTTCTTCACTAAATTATTAGATCACAGTTATCCTGTCCAGCTGAAAGAAGGAATCCATTCAAGGCCAAAAAGGTCCCAAAGGGCAAATACTGGTCTGACAGTCCCAAAGAAGGACAAGAAAAACAGAGGGCTCCCAAATCTATTAGATACACTGTATTCTTTAAATACACCATATTCCCATGGGTCCTCCAAACTGACAAAATCATAAACAAGAAGCAATTTAAATTAAAGAGTAGATCACTAGAGGC
Organism: Sarcophilus harrisii; assembly: GCF_902635505.1. Taxonomy (NCBI): domain Eukaryota; kingdom Metazoa; phylum Chordata; class Mammalia; order Dasyuromorphia; family Dasyuridae; genus Sarcophilus; species Sarcophilus harrisii. The sequence continues at coordinate 168,490,169 of NC_045430.1, forward strand.
AGCTACAAACTGGTGGCACCAATTATTTTCAGAAAAAGCAGAAAAGAACGACTAAAGTTGCCCATCATAAATTTTACAATGGCATATAGTCATTTTGATCACATTTTGACATATAACAAGCTCCTTCCTCCTATCAGCAATTTCAGCACTTTCACTTAAACAGATTCTCATACTGGAACCACTAGCCTTCACTACGTCTGCTCTAATGGAGTAAACTTTATAATTGCAGCATTTATTATTCATGGACCATATAAAAATATAGTCACCACTTATTTACACTTTAAAAAATTGCAGCATACTACAACTACTCCTAAGTGACAATATGTTTTAAAAAGCAACAATTTAACCTAATTTTGGTATGGAAAGGCAAGCCAATATAAATCTTCTAAATAAAGCACAAGGATAATGTCACTTCCTTGGAGAAACAATGTGGGGTGGCAGATAAAGAGAGCTAGTTAGTCATGAAGAATTGAGTTGAAGTCCTGGTTCTTCCTCAAACCACTAAGCAAATCATTTAACCTCTCTCCTAGCCAAGATGCTAACCTGCTTTGGTAGAAGTTCTTTGAGGGGAGCTGCTAACCTCATAGGTCCAATTAAAGAAAAAAGTATAGACAATATCAGGGTCCTGTTTATGTTACTAACTCTAACATTACACATTAATACATAATCATGTAAGCCTTTAGCTTGAAGACCTAATGGTAGTAATTGCATATCTAAATATTCCTAATGTTATTAGCAAGAGAACTGTGGGAACTTGTAAACCAAACTGACTCCATCTTATAAAATTGACTTCAATTTGAGACCTAAGTTTCATTTTCCTGTAAATTCTACCACCTGCTGATGGTGCCAATTGAGTGGCATCCTGTTTCACATCCAGAAAAGTCACGTGCTCACTCTCCCTCTCCTGGCACTTCCTGCTTTCGAAACTCACTTATTCTCCCCACTCTCAATTCAGAAAGCCCTAACATTTCCTTCAAATAGAAATTAGATTATCTTATTTTGCATCCTGTTTTATATCCTATTCATTGTTTTAATGTATAAAAATTGTCTCCTTCTGAATTTGGGGTTCTGTGCCAAGCTGAGGAGGCATGGTTCCAATTTATTATGCAATTAAAAAGCACTGCTTAGTAGATCAATTTTTTCAAAACTTTAAATCTTTGTTTCCTTAGTTATTTCATATTTTACCTATCATATTATCCAAATAAATAATTCATAGCTTCTTATTAAGTTTAGGGTGATGTCAACTGTTATCAAAACCTGTAACATATAAAAGTTCTTAACCAAAATTCAAGTAGCTCATTCTTGCCTCACCTCTGCTAAGTTCTAGTTTTGTGACGCTGAGCATGTCACTCATTCCAAGTGACAGCTCTCTAAGACTAGTAAGCAACAGAAAAGTTGTTTCTGCATTACTAAAGAGAATTAATTTGCCAGGAGTTCCCTATACCAATGATATTGGACATCTGGATTTAAAAAAACAATGACAACAACAAAAAATAGTAACTAAAGGACTAAAAAAAAAAAAAAAAAAAATTCAAGCAGCCTTATATCTACCTTCACAAGATTCTTGTGAAGACAAAATAAGAATGCAAAAAAAGTAATTTGTAAATCTTATTGAAGTGATATTGAAGTTTATCTATTTGTATATAGGGATTGAAGGAGAGAGCCATAGGAATTATTGGTGAGGAAACTGGCAATACAGAGCTGAGATCTACACCTGTTTGTCTCAGAGAGCAGTTTGCAGCACTAAAAAATTAAGTGACTTGTATAGGGGTTACACAAAGCCAATGTCAGATGAGATCTGAATTTAGGTAGCTCACCCAATTTCCAATATTGGATCTCTAGCCATCTGTAACTATCTCGTGTGGGTGGATAGGTGTCCACGGACATGTGTGCATGCATATAGAGATCTATACATCTATTAAAGAAATCTTCTACTCATATCTCTCTTCTAATTAGCCTTTGAATCTCATTGATTCAAGGGCCACTTCTTTCCATCTTTTCTACTTACCAATTCATCATCCATGTTCAGGCCTTCTTTTTTCAATTTCTCCTTTCTCTAATCTATTGCCAGTATATTCTTCCTAAAGCATAATCTAACCACATTACTTTTCTGCTTAAGAATCTTCAGTTGCAGGATAATTTCAGAAAGGCCTGGAGAGACTTACATGAACTGATGCTGAGTGAAACGAGCAGGGCCAGGAAATCATTATATACTTCAACAACAATACTATAGGATGACCAATTCTGATGGACCAGGCCATCCTCCGCGATGAGATGAACCAAATCAGTTCCAATGGAGCAGTAATGAACTAAACCAGCTACGCCCAGCAAAAGAACTCTGGGAGATGACTAAAAACCATTACGTTGAATTCCCAATCCCTATATTTTTGCCCACCTGCATTTTTGATTTCCTTCACAGGCTAAAAGTACAATATTTCAGAGTCTGATTCTTTTTGTACAGCAAAATAATGGTTTGGTCATGTATTCGTATTGTGTATCTAATTTATATTTTAATATATTTAACATCCACTGGTCATCCTGCCATCTGGGGAGGGGTGGGGAAGGAGGGGTAAAATTGGAACAAGAGGTTTGGCAACTGTCAATGCTGTCAAGTTACCCATACATATAACCTGTAAATAAAAGGCTATTAAGATTAAAAAAAAAAAAAAAAAAAAAAAAAAGAATCTTCAGTTGCTTTCTACTGCTTCTGGTATACAACTGCTTAATTTAGCTTCTAAAGCTTCTAAAATCCAGAACTAGCTCCAGCAGCTTAAAAAAAAAAAAAAAAAAAAAAAAGATTTGGCATGTGGTCCTTTTGTGTAATTTAGTATCAGCCAAGCTGGCTCATTGACTACTTCCTGAACTTAGAATGCCATCTCCTATCTTTGTATAGGCTGACAGTCTGTGTCCAACCCTAACCATGCTTTGCCTCCCATCCACTTCTTAGAATCTTTACCTTCCTTCAAGGCTTGGCTCAGATAACCAATTCCTTGCAATTTTTTTTTCTTATCCTTGCAATTTTTTTTTTCTTATCCTAATTGGTTTGTCCTCTTCCAGTTTTTCTCAACTTATCCTTTATTATTGTTTGTTTAGATTTCCTAGAAGAATTAAAAGTTCCTTGAAAACATCAAATACTTTAAATTTTCATTGTTTTTCCAGCACATTATCTTGTACATGTTTAATAAATGCTTGCTGAATTCTATTTCAATTTTCTACTGAATGATCTGATTCCCTATACCTACAAATACTATGGCCTATACGTCTCCTGGTCTATGTGTAAAGAGAGAACATTTGAACTAAAATGAAAAGAAATAGCTTTTGGGAGGAAAGGTTAGGAAATAGTTAAGTAAACCTTAGAGTTCCAGCAAAATCAGTGCCCAGATCACTATCCCTGCCTTCCAGACTAACACCCACAGACTAACACTCCAGAGAAGCAACTCTTTTAAAGATGTAATCTGGCAATTGCCTCTGCAGTCTCCTGACTTCTTGGTAGCTCTGAAGTGTCCCCAATTGTTCTCACTAAAGGCTTTGACACAACTAAATAGTTCAACATCAGAAACAAGTACAGTTCTAAAAAACAAAAATGTCACTGAAGAAGATGCATTACCATTCATTCGCCTAGCCATTGCCCTTAAGGACTATTGGATCTTTCCATCTAACTTGAAGCTAAAATGATCTTTACATGATTACATTCATTCATTAAAACATGAGCTCCTGAAGAACAGGGCCCGTCTTATATTTCTACTTATGTCCCTGATACTTAGTACAGTGCTTTACACAAAACAGTGCATAATGAATTACCACTTCATTCATTCTAGGAAATTAACAGGAAGTATCAATATTAAATACAGGAGTGAGTCATTTAAGAGAGTACATTTACTGCTTACCTCCTCCCCACATATCAAAGTATTCAGTGCGTAATGCTTCTCCAGTTTTTCCTGCAGAGAGATAATTATTTCAGATTAAAACATGTAATGACTAAATTTATGGACATGAAATTATTTAAAAGGTAGTAAGTTAACAGTGACAAACTTTGGGTGCTAGTAATCTCATTCAAACCTATAGAACATAACAGTAATAATATCCATAAGGTCACAGGAGAACTGGGATTTCCTTGCTCTTTTCTCCTAGGCTGCCTTCTAAGAATTCCTCATGTTCCTTAAGATTATATTAACCACTGGGATAGTCCTTTTTTTGGTCCTTTTTACATATATATATATATATATATATATATATTAAAAACAAAAAAGTTGGATTTTAATACCACTATTTAATTCTACCTCCAAAAGAAAAAAATACTTTCCCTTCTAAACATAATTGAACAAAATAAATCCAACTGGACAGGTGTGAAAATGTACCTCTCACTATGTTGCTACACCATCAAACTTTGTTAAAAGATGTAGAATACAAACTTCCTTATTGTTTCAGTCATGTTTGACTCTCTGTGACCCCACTTGGGGTTTTCTTGGCAAAGATACTACAGCGATTTGCCTTTTTCTTTTGTAGATGAGTATTTGAGGAAAACAGGAACTTAACCAGGGTCACACAGCTAGTATATGTCTGAAGCTAGATTTGAACTCAGGTTCTCCTGACCACAAGGCTGGAGCTTTATTCACTTTGCCACCTACTTGCCCAACAGTAAATTACCGCTAAAGAGTTCTTAAGTCCTTTAAAGTTGAATTCTATGATTTGGTAGTAATTGAGATATAGTCATGTTAGCTATATAGTTGGCCAAAGAGTTATCATTTAATGGCTTTTAAGGACTCCAAACTGTTTTCCAAAATGAATGAAGTAATTCACAGCTCCTAAATTAACAGTCCAATAGGGAAGGTGCCCTCTGACAGCTCTAAAAGCTTTCATTTTCCCTCTATGCTATCTTTGATAATCTAAATCATAATAGGTCGAGCCTCAGAGTTGTTTTCCTTCTTTAATCATTATCACTTTATCATTAGTAATCTGGAATATTTCCTTATATGAGTGTTTTTCTATCTTTTGAGAATTACCTGTTCATCCTTTCACTATTTATCTACTGGGCAAGGACTCATGTTCCTATATAGTTCCTATATATCCCCTTCTATATTGATATTAGGGAACATTCTGTTCCCAGACTCATCCCTAACTTTCTTGATTTCGGCACCAAGCCTTCTCTACTATTGGTCAACCCATCATGGGACTTTCATCATGATTCAAGGTGGCCTCCTTGCCCTAGAACAGATCAATTTACTAGTGTCTTATTTAACCATAATATTCCCCCCCTCAAGGCCTACCTACTCCTTCTTCTCCCATTGATATTTCTCCTGGAGGCTCCATCTTGTGAAGTGATATAGGCAAGTCTTATCTTCAACTTTCTCCTGGCCTTATTCCTGATTTTGTAGATTTCAAAATCATGTCCCTGAATCAGATACCTTCTTTCTGTTCTCTTGCCCTTTATTTTATACACCTCCCCCCCCATTAGAATGAAAGCTCCTTGAAGCTAGGGATAAATCTTTTATTTTTGCTTATATCTGTAACTATAACTCTTAGCAAAGTGCCGATCTCATAGTAAGTATTTAATAAATATTTATCTTAATAAAAACATTTATTTTAATGTTTGTTTCTTTTAAACCTTTATCAGAGAACCTTCTGCAAAGATTTCTTTTATGTTGATAAGAGTTCTACATCCTTCTTTTCTACCACTAAGTTTCTGTACCTTGACTTTTATCTCACCTAAATGGTCCTCAGATATAGCCAAGATTTTTCACTATCCTCCATTCACCAGGCCTTCATTGTTTTAGATGAAATAAAAAAATGAGAGGCATTTACATCTTTACTTATATTCTTATATAGTTTTTTTACTGCCTTGATTGCAACTAAGTGTTCACATACAAAAAAAAAAAAAAAAAATTCATCCAAGAATTCCAGAGTAGAAATTATTTTATCTTATGGCTTACAAAAGGGTAGATGTAAGCATTTTATTTGCCTAAGATGTCATAGTAGCTTTAATTTCCACATTCTAATATTCTTAGAGTTATAACATTTATTGCTATAAAATGAATAAAAATGATAAAACATCTATTTTATCATGGACTCGTGATTGGTATAACTTGGTGGAGCTTACAATGGTTCTCACTTTTTGGATTCAGTAACTACTTTTATCAATTCACCAGAGTGAACAAATGTATAGGTATGTTAATAACTAACCAAGTTCAATAACTCAGAAGCCAAAATGCTAATTTATTAATTTATAGTGAGAATATTTATTTATGTAAACTGATCAGTTTGAGAATCAAGCTGAGATAGCACATTAAAACCAGAATGTTGTATGGTATATAGAAAACCACTAGGCTCTAATAAATTGATATGCTCCTTTTCACTAAAGGGACATAAGACCTAAGTAGGTCAGTTATTTGCATGAGCTGGTCAAGACAATCTTCTCCCTGGTCAATACTAGAAAAATAATGAAATTCTTGCTCTCAATTCCAAGCCACATCTACCCTTTGTTCTTAAATCATTCCTTTTTTTCCCCCAGCATGTTCAGATATTTTAAGTTCCCAAATTTACAACATGTTTTTATTGACTATACATTAGAGATAAGGTAAAGTTAGAGACTGATTGTCTGCTTCTTAATAATATTCAAAAGATTCTTAATGAGAAAGTGATGTGCCTGAAATACAATGTAAAAAAGATTGCTTTTGAAAAAGGCAACAATTTCAATACTAGAATATGTGTTCTTTTTAGTCTCATTTAAAAAAAAAAAACCAAAACACTTTCCAGCCTTTTCTCTAGATTTGGGGATGCATCTTACTTCTGAGGTCACCATTCCTACATTCTCTGAATACAGGAGTAAGCTAAAGTATACATACCATTTACCAATGCAACATTGATTCCTCTTCCAACATTATTCTTTACACCACTCATTAAACTGAAGAAAACAAAACATGACAAATTGTTCAGAAACAAGTATTTTACACAGTAAAAACAGGATCAAAATGAGTAATGAAAAAACAGAATGAATAGCACTTAGTATATATAAGTACAAATTTAACATAGGAGAAACTAAATCAAAAAGTTGATTTTGTATAAATGGCACTGATTATTTAAAAACTTATTTCAATATAATTTCTTAAATATAAATATATTAAAAGATTGGAGCCGCTGGAAAAGGTATAAAAAAGATCAAGATATTTCTTGATGAGCTGTCAGATAATGAAATATTTCCTAAGGAATCCTATATCTATATCTATAAATATGTGTGTATTGCAAATATGAGATATATAACAATTCTGTATCTGCCTTCAAACAATCAAACAAGTGACCTATTTGCTTTTCATTGCCCATAACAACCTGATATATAAAAGTAAAGTAAGATCTGTGCTTATCTAGGTTAAGAATTGAAAAAGAAAATAGGCTGCACTGAACCTGGGAAATAGCAAAATCATTTTCAGTTACCCCAAGCTGCTTGCAACTGAGAAGTCCTATTTCTAACACCAGTATTATCCCAATAATGTTATATTGCTGAGAATCATCTAATCTTGGTATTTCAAAAGAATCACAATCATACTCAAAGGAAAAATGGATAAATAAGATATCATTTGCTAATAAAGATATGCAAGAAAAGATCAGTATAAAAGATATAATTAAAAACATGGATGACCCAGAAAAAAAATTGGCATTGATCATGAGTGATGGATAAGGGTTACAGATAGCCACAACAAAATATTAAAAAGGAAAGTCTCCAGCATGTCAGGTAGATCTTTGGAAGATTAACAGAAAGACATATAGACTAAGCATTCCCCAAGATGAGAAAGCAGGAAGAAATTAAATCTGTAGCTAGTGGAATCAAATTTATTCAGTAAAGTAGGTTTAACAAAAAAGTCACTTACAGTAACAAACCAAGAGTTGCTGGTAAGTAACTTTCACAGTCACATGGTCAGTATATGTCAGAGAGGAAGGATTTGAACCTAGGTCTGCCTGGAGACAAGAACAGCTCCCAGTTCAACTCCCAAGGACTTATCTGTTTTTTTATTCTGTTAACTCCTTTCAACAACGAAAGATGTTATGAACCTCCAAAGTAACAATATACAACACATAATTTTCATAAGCAATTATTGTTTAAGGTGCCATTAAAGAGTATTTAACGTGGACCATTAATCAAGAACCTTGAAGGAGTTCACACATCATTATTACATGGGAGCCACTGCACTGTGGTATGCTGCCTCTTCCATGCTCAAACAGAGTCTAAAGTTTCGATGGAATTACAGAACCTTAGAAGAAAGAGATTTTAGAGGCCAAATCAAACCAGAGCTAAACAAAAATCTTCTACACACACACACACACACACACACACATCCCTACCCATTTACCCATCACACACCTCCTTCCACTTTTGGAAAGCTCTAATTGGAAGTATTATTTTTGTTTATCTGTTGTTTCTTTTAGCAAACCTAAATTTGCTTTTCTTCAAATTCCATCCATACCAACTAATTCTACATTTTGGACCCAAAAAGAACAAGTCTATCTGCTTTTTCCACTGAGAATCCCCTTAAAATATTTCAAGATAGCTATCTTGATCTTCCTTTTCTCCTTCCATTTCTCTCCAGGCTAAACAATCCTTACATGACATGGCCTCAAGGCCCTTCATCTTCTTAGTTATTCACTGTCCATCCGAAAATAACATGCCAATAACTAAAGAAAATACATTAACCTCTCTAGTCCTGGACGTTTTTTTTTAGTACAGTTTAAGACTGCATTAGCTTTCTTTATGTTAATTAATATCGACTTTGCAATCACTGAAACCCCTAGATATTTTTCAAAAGATCTAGTTATGACTCATATTGTTTTTTGAACTCAAGTCTGAGAAAATGTACTTATTTCTATTAAGTTTCATTTTAAGATCATACCAAATCCTAATTCATCATCCACTGTTAGATATCTTTTCCAGCCTTGTCACCTGCAAATTTTGACAAACACTCCATTCATGCCTTCACTCACACCATTAACTAAAACTTTTAAACTCTCCTAAGGAAGTCCCTGAAGATAAAAATTGAACAAACTATTAATGACTATTCCTTTACTCTAATAATTTGACTAGTTTGAAATCTCCAAGAATAACATGAAAGAATTTATCAAATGCTTGGTTAAAATCTAGGAGAGGTATATAGCATTGTCCTAAGCTACCTGGTTAACTAAAGACTTGTGCCCTTAAAAGAAATAAGGATGCTTTTAACAGGGGGAGATAGACAAGGGATACAAAGTTGAATTCTGATGTAATATGTGGATTTTTAAAATGCCACTAAGATAAACAGAGATACTCAAAAAAGTCAAAAGACTAGGGCTAGATAAAGATTTAAGAGTCATTTGTGCTAAAATAATTTGATTCATGAGTGCTGACAAGACCACCGTGAGAATAGATACTTGTAACTACCTATCTATCTAGAAAGAAGAGAAGGCTCAGGACAGAACAGGGCAGGAGTTACCCTCCTGGGGTAAAGGGGGGGGAGAAACACATGGCTGAGGGAGGGAGGAGAAGATACAGGGAAGAAACACAAATTAAAAGGGAGGAACATGAATAATGATCTAACAAAGAAGGCTGAGGAAAAAAATGGTAGAGGCAAAAGAAGCAGAAGAAAAGTGCCATTAAATCCAAAAGAATAAAGGGGCAGAAAGTGTCAAAAAACTATGGAGATGTTAAAAGAAACATATTAATAAAATGCCATTAGATTTAGCAAATGAGATAATTAGTAAACTTGGAGTAACCTTGGAAAACAGTTATTAATATGGCCAGAAGTCAAGAAGATTAATATGCTGAAACCAAAACCAATCTACTGTATTTAGAGCAACCATACTGAAGAATAAAATGTTAAAATTTGTTTTGAAATCAGCACTGTGAAACAAAATATCTCATTAAACTTATTAGGAAAAGGCACACATTCTTTCAAAGTAGGTACACTACTAACCCCAATGTAATTTCTTACTAGTACACAGAGAAATAACAACATACTTTTATCCAAACAGTTAATAAATTAGAAGTATGAAACCCTTTATGAAATTTACTATAAAATGTAATACTGAACTAATGAAAAAAAAAAAAAAAGATCAAGTAGGATGAGTCTTCCACAAGATGGCAGCATTTCTATATTCTAAACATGGATATTTTGCCAAAATTAAAAATTACTTGTGATAAATTAAAATTGTAAAGAATGTAGAAACAAATTTTTGACTACCTAAGCATCAAACTCAACCAAAAGGCAGAATTATAATTTCTCACACTTCATAAATTGTTTCTTTCAAGACTAGAATTTAATAAAAAGTTACTTTATATGTTGTAAATGACACTCTGCGTTTGTCTGCTTCAAATTTCATGTATTTTTATTCAAATTATTTCAAAGCACCTTTAAACTAGGATTTTCCTTAAAGTCTACCAAAATTCTCAGATCTAGCTATATGTTTACTTTTCATAGCTAGTTAAATCTATGCAAATCTAACTTGGCAATAAGATGCCAAAAAATTAAAAGTAATCATTTTTCCTTTTAGTATTACCAGATATAAATTATTGGTAGTTTTTTTTCTATCATATAAGCACATAATAATTATGTTCCTAAGATCATCTTTAGCTAGAACAAAAGTTCTTAAATGGGGTCCTAAGCTTATTTTATGGAAGGAAGAAGGAAAGAGAAAAAAGAAGGCTCCTACTTCATGCCAGACACTGTGATGAGTGCTTTATAAATATTATCACATGAATAAAAACTATTTCAATTATTTTTAAAGCCTCTGTCGTTCCATTTTAATGCATTTAAAAATATTTTTGAGTAATTAATAAATTTCATCAGACTGCCAAAGGGGTACAAAGCTGTGTGACAGTGGTCTAGGTGGCACCTCATATTCCTCATCTGAATTAGAATAGACTCAACATTCCATTCTAAGCACTAAAATTCTTTAATGCCTTTAGGGAATGCTGGAGTGAGGAGTTAAGGTCAAGCATTATTCCAGTTTTACAGAATAAACTACCTCCAAAGTCACAGGATCTGAGATCTAGAACAAGCATGGAAAATTAAGGGATGTCCTAGTTCAACCCCCTGTTAAAGTTACTGACTCAGCTCAAAGGGTAAGGGACTTACCCAGGATCGCTAAAACAGTAAACAACAGGCCCGGGATTTAAAATGAGATCCTCTGACTTACACCGTGCTGCACTGAATGCCCTCCGAAAGGTAGGACAAGGCAGGATCCATAGCCTCTAGCTGCAAGTTGAGAATTTTCTTAACTAAACTGTTAACTATCTACACATTTCTCCTTAGTCTTTTCTGCATTGAGCACACATTTTTAGTTTAATAACCATGTGAGACCCCTTTCCTTTAACATTATCAAAACCTTTGTAGGTGATTTCAGAAGTGATGTTCAGAAGATCTCTTTAGTTATCTATCTAAACGTGATCAAGAATGAGCCAGGCATTCAAACCAAAGAATCCTTTCTCCGTGTTACCTAACAGAAACTACCTGAAAGGACATACAAGAGAAAAACAAAGAGAACATTCCAGAGTGCTGACTCAAACGAATATCTCTCTATCTGAAAAAGTATTGCATATTTTTCCACAGCTAGACTTATGGCAAGTTAAGCTTGTAAATGAAGAAACAGCATCATATAATTCAAATGCAGTACCCTACCACATAATCTAGGGATTGAATGAAAAGGTCTGTTCCCATAGCTGGATAACCATTTAACTTTTTCAGTGCCCTGGGCAGCTAAGACAAAGAAATTATAAAATAATTAAATTACAAAACAATTACGAATATGCACTGATGACAAGAGAGATTTGTTCACCACACTTCATTATAGAAAAGAAATAAAAGGAATAGTTAAAAACATTTTATATAACTCAGCAAAAGAATAAATTTTATTTTTTAAACTTAATTCAACGAACAATTACTTGTTACATTCTTGCAAGTGCAAGATATTCAAAGGTGAGTGACTATATATATATGGCTATTACTAAAAAACAGAATTTAAAACTGGATTTACCAAAAGTGAAAGGAACTCAAGAACAAGTTAGGCTAGTCATTTCAGATTAGAATTGTATACAATAGCAGAAACTGTATTTAGTATCCCAATAATAAGTTATGAGTCCCAAAGTCAACAAGAAAAGTTTAAAATGTAATTTACTACAATTTCAAGTGCTATACTATAATTTGATTGTGACATTTTGTTACATTTTTATCTATGTCAGTCAATTTACACATTACTGGGACTTTTTGTTTTGTTTTGTTTTTGCAATAAATATAAATATTCCTGATAGCATATTTTCACATGCCTTTCTAAGTACCTAGCAAAATAAATAAATAAATAAAGACCCGAAAAAGTGCCTTTGATGCCTAGGGTTTCCAAGCAAAGAAAAGTCTACATTCACTTGGTTTTGAGAAATAGTCTGATATTTAACATATTTGGGACTGCTTGCCATGTTGGGGGGAGTGGGGGGTGGAGGGAGAGAGGGGAAAAATCGGAACAGAAGTTAGTGCAAGGGATAATGTTGTAAAAAATTACCCTGGCATGGGTTCTGTGAATAAAAAGTTATTATAATAAAAAAATAAATAAATTTTTAAAAAAAGACTAGGGGGAAAAAAAGCTTTTTGAAGAAGATTTAAAAAAAAAAAAAAGAGAGAGAGAGAGAAATGATCTATATGGTGGAAGCAGGACTACATCTGAAAGTCAAACACATACAGATGCAGCCCTCTTCTGCTGGTCACTCACTATTTGACCCTGAGTAACACATTTGGCCTTTCTAGATCTTGAATCTCTCATCTATAAAACCACAGTGCTGCATTAAATAAAGATAATCTAACAGTTCCATTCCAAATTAATGAGCCTAGAGATTTATTATCTAGTTATATTTCTGCATTTCAACATGAACTCTAAAAAAAAGAATTCTGTAGAAAATCTAGCATGGTATGCAAGGAATATTCAAGATACTTCTAAAATTTGAGTGGTTGGCATTACCTTGAAACAAAATTTAAATTTGTACCAGTAGACAAATGGGCCTATGTTTCATTCATACAGAATCATTAATTATATAATACCAACTTGGAGTGAAAATAAATTACAATTTGGAAAAATCCAAAAAAAATGAAAGATTATCAAATTTGGCTCAATTCCATAAACAAGGATACCAAGAAAATAATGATTAAAAATTACTCCTCTTTAGCTCTTAATGCCATCTTTTGAAATCATTTTAATTACAATAACCAGAAACAAGTTTCTGTTGACTGTTTTAACTTTCCATATTACTTAAGAGATGTATTCCAATATATGACAAGTAAGTAATTCTTAAGAAGTTACCAGGCTGACTACTAGCTACTAGTCAAGAAAATATTTGATTTTTCATATAGTGAAATAAACATTTTGAAAAGCCTAATATTCATCATTATGACTGAACTAAAAGTTGGCCTAAAATCTAAAAATTCTATAAGCAAAATGAAATTTTGTATGGTACAAAGATTTAATTTTTTCAGAAATAGATTTCCAAAAAGCTCACAGCTCCTTGCCTCTACAATATGCAAACCTTGCAAACATATAAATATCAATTTATCTGAAGATAAGAGCCCCAATCTCCTCAACTATAAAATGGGAATAATAATAACATTGCTTCCCAGGTTGATATGAAGATCAACTGAGATGTTTGTAAAGCATTTAGCATACCCTCTAGTCCATAGGACAGAATTATATAAATGCTAGTTGTTGAGGAGGAGGATGTGTCCAAGCCATATTTTGAAGAAAGCTAAGGGATCTTTGAGAAGTAAAGAGGACGTACATTTTAGAACTGGGAGAATACTTGTAATAAGGACACCAAGGAAAATAACATTAAGAAGTTATCCAAACATAGAGTTGAATATCTAATTCTTTAAAAAAAAAAAGTTCTCCTAAAAGTTCCAGAAAAATAGATAACATATCTTTAAAAATTAAGTAATGAATGCTAAAATACCACCCGAAAAATACTTCATATATGAATTATCATAGATTAAAATGTGAAAATTTACTTCAACAAAGTTAACAAGCTTCTTTTAAAAAGAAATATTTCAATTCTGCTTTAGAGGTTATATTAAAATGATAAATATAAATGAAATTAAACTTCCAAATTTATACCAATACTTACATATTGTCTTCTACACAAATTTTGGGGCCAACAACATTAGCTGCTCCACTTGCCATTTTGAAGGCAAAATGTTTTTCTGGGCAGGCCTTTGAAATCCCACATTTATATCTGGGAGGTTTTGTATCTTTGGAAAAAATACATATAGTTTTAAAATAATAATAGTACATATGTGACTATAATCAATAATTCTTCTTTCTAACTGCAAAATTAGCAATGTACTAAATAACCAATCAACTGTAAACAACATCCTTTGAATGACATAAAAAAAAAAATGAAATGGCATAATGGAAATAACTGGAAATCAGTTAGTTTTAGTGCTAAACCCTTTGGGTCACTAACTAGGTGTAATAATTCTAAATAAGTAATTTAACTCGTTTATGCCTTTACTCGCAAAATGAGCATGTTAGATAAAATTACCCCTAGAATATCTAAAATTGAGTATATAATTTTCAATAAATATGCTACCTATATGTTCAAGTACAACTCTGTATGTGTGTGTGTGTATTAATGCACCTTAAAGTTTATACTAGAAGATCTGTTTGCTTAGACCTCAAATAAGTTTTCTAAATGTTTAATCAAAAGGTCTTAGTTGACATACTAAGTGAGATAGGATAAAGTAAAACTTGACTAAGAAGGAAGGATGATTTTATTTCATTAACTAGTTAAATGACTTCATTTTTTTTCCCATTTAGAAACATTTTTGAACCTTAAATTTAGTTTTCACTTTAGTCAAATCCTACGCTAAAAGGTCTGTCTATATAGATTTTTAAAAATTACATAATATCAGCATTTAGAAAAATAATTTCATGTACTAAGATATATTTCTTTATATACTAGCTCCCTTAGAATAATTATCTCTTCTTCATTCTGTCAACTGGCATCTAAGTTTTTTTACTATGGATTTTTTTTTTTTTTTTAGCTGAAGCATTTGGGATTAATGAGTTGCCCAGGGTCACACAGCTAGGAAGTGTTAGGTGACTAAGGCCAGATTTGAACTCGGGTCCTCCTGACTTTTGGGTTGGTGCCCTATCTACTGCACCACCTAGCTGCCCCTTTACTATGGATTTTTTAAAAAATATCTTAAACCAACAAATAATAGTACTCATGTCTATAATTGCTACTATTAATGAATGAAGTGAAAGGATCTTAGCCTTCCTGTATGTCACAGACTCATGCAACAGTTTAGAGAAGCCTACAGATTCCTTTCCTCATAATATTTTTAAATGCATTAAGATGAGATACACAGGATTATAAAGGAAACTAATTATACTGAAACATAGTTGTCAAGATTTTTTTTAAGGTCAAGACACCCTGTTGTCCAGTATAGTCAAAATTGAAAAATAGCTAGTTATTTCTCATTTGAAATTCTCACTTCTAAATCAATTCTGTATATTGAATTTTATAAGAAACAAACTGATATCAGTGAAAGAAATGTCCTCTAAAAAACTACATATTATTATTGAAGCATATTTGAAAATAAACTTTTGAGATACATGATACTTACAAGCTATCTGCAGTGCTGACCTTGCTAAAATTAAAAAAAAAAAAAATTTAAAGTCAGTTAATTTCAGGCAAAGAAATTGAATATGCAATATCTCTACTTAATTTTTAAATAAATCCCCCCAAAATATGTTCATTATTATTATGTATGACTTCTACCACAGTGAAAATAAAGCATATTAAAAGAAAAATCAGCAAGAATAGCTAGAATATCCAAAATACACATAGTTCACAAATACAAACTATAGTGAAATAAACGTTACAGTATGGTAAGTTTTAAGATAGAAAGTAAATATAGTTATCTTTAATTGGTATTATAAATTTAAGATCCAATCAAGCAGATTTTCCATACATAAATATTAATTGCCATATATCCAATAATCATTGCTAGCAATAAAACATTTCAAAATTGTTGCCAATTTGAAAATTTTTTCAAAATACACATTTAAACAAACTAAAGACTTGTAAACTACTAAATATAGAATCTTAGATTAAAAGAAGCAATCTAATCTAAAATTATATGCCATATATAGTACTTCCCTCTATATTTGATAAAATTCAACTTTGTAAATTAGCCAATTTTACTGATGGGCAATTTAGTGCACCTAAGATCATCCATTCTATTTTTGACCTATTTTTAATTAACTTTTCTTTATAGTTAGCCAAGCCAAAATATTTCTCCATTTAGTTTCCATTCACTGGATCTAATTTTAACCCCTAAATATGTCTACCTTTTCTACATGTGGACTCTAAAAGTGCCTGACGATTAAATAAGTACTGGCCCTTCTCTAAAATAAATAGAATTTCTTTTAACTTTTGCTTATATACCATGGTTGAAAATGGTTTTACTCTCCTGTTCAAGCAACCAATCATGTACTTATTCAATGCCAGTGCCATGTGGTGGTTGCTAGGGAATACAAATACCAAAAAAATGAAATGATCCCTATTCACAAGGAACTTATCTAATGAAATGAAGCAAATGAGTAAAAAAAAAAAAAAAAAAAAAACAGAGGACAAATATGAAATTAATAAAAGCAAAGACAAATTTTTGTTTTTGATGAAGAAAACTAGTAGCTGGGAGATTAAAAAGGAGTCCATGTAGAAGATGGTACCTGAGCTATGTTTTAAAAAAGAGGTCTCTGAGGAAGAAAGAGTTCATCCAGTAATGTGGGATGGAAGCCACTTGATTTGAGTGAAAAAGGGAGACACATAGTCAGATCTTCACTTAAAAGAAAATTACATTGGGGCAGCTAAATGGCAGAGTAGATAGAGCACCACCTCTCAAGTCAGGAGGACCTGAGTTCAAATCCAGCCTCAGACACTTAATATTTCCTAGCTGTGTGACCCTGGGCAAGTCACTTAACCCCCAATTGCCTCCACAGAAAAGAAAAGAAAATTACTTCAACAAAATCAACCAATCAGGAGGCTGTTGCAATAATCTAGATGAAAGGGAAGAGGGGTTTGAACTAAGATGGTAGCAGAAATGTATGGTTTTTCAAAGGAGTCTGTCTAAGAAAAGGGGAAGAAATATAAGAGGTAATTTGAGAGTATGGTAGGGTCCAGTGAAGAGCTGTTTTCTGTGTTTTTAAGGATGGGGAAGCTTGGGCATATCTGAAGGTAGAAAGGAATTAATTGATTGGCAATGGTTGAAGATTGGGCACGGGTGGCAAGACAAGAGATAAGTGAATATGAACATTATCTACTGGAGAAGAGAGAGTAAAGGAGGAGGGAGATAGTGCATGCATGCAGGAATGCTGGTCATGGTAAGGATATAAATCACCTCTTAGGTAGTGAGAAAAAGAAGCAGTAGCAGAAGTTATGTCAAGAGATTTTCAAATAACTGAATGAAAAGAGTGATCTGTTCAGCAGTACAAAATACAGGACTATAACCTTCTTTGTTATTGATCCTATATTTTTATTGATACTGGATAAAATTAAACTTGTAGTAAATTAAAACCCTGTCCTATATCCAGGGAGTATTTTTCTTTTAAACTTGTGTAGGACTTCACATTTGTCTCTATTTTATTTCATCTTGTTAGGTATGGCCCACTGTCAAACATCATTTGAATCTTGATTCTGAGATCTAATTTACTATTTTTCTAAGCTAGACCTAATTCAGACCTAAACAGAGCACTGTTTCCAGAGTGAAAAGTCTAGGAAAAAAGTCTTATGTTAAAGGGTTAAAAGACACAGATATTTAGAAGAACAGCATTAGGGGACATATGATCATTATCCTTAAATAACTAAAGGGCTGTCATGTGAAGCAAGGATTAAGTTTATTTTGTATGGCTCCAAAGGGCAGAAAAAAAAAAGAGTAATAGATAAAATATATAAATAGGCAGATTTCAACTCATAATTATAAAAGCTACCAATTATGGATGTTTAATACAAAAGACAAATCCTCTCTTTCTTTCTTTTTCTTTTCTTTTCTTTTTTTTTTTTTGGTCAGCTTTTCAACATTGAAAGTGTTCAAATAGGAATACTATATTTGTCAGAAAGAATAAAATGAACTTTCAAGTTGAGAAGGCTAGACTAGACAATCTATCTTCCCATGATCCTCAGTCTACCTGAAGGCCGGGCTGCATGATTCATCTATTTATTCTCCTATATGCAGGCATATAGACTTAAGCTTTTTAAATCTTGGAGTAGAAGTTGTAAATAGTACAACTTCTACTCCAAGATTTAAAAAGCTTAAGTCATCCAGCTTCATTATAACAGTATAACTAGCTAAAACTGCTTCAAAGAATGATTCAGCTAAATGATTACCCCATTATAACTGACACTATAAATAAGACCATTCATTTTGATTTCAAATACTGTTAGTATTTAGTAAATGTATCCCAATATGTTCTGATGCTATACCAAGATATTTGCATATATCTAGTTTCCAGAGCTTAAATGGGTTATATATGCAAATTAATATACTTTCCATTATTTTTTTTAGCACATAAAAATTTAAATTACACTCTTTATGATTATTTAGGGAAATACACTAATAATTACATGCTGAAATTTAGGAATTTTTTTTAAAAACAGACATTTTATATATAAAATTAAAAGAACTGAAAGTTAAAGGAGAATCTATCAATTGGGGAATAGCTGAGTAGATTATAATAATGAATTTATCAGAATGAATTGTAATGTAAAATAAATGGAATGAATGGAATTTATCACAAGAAATGATAAAGAACAATTTCAGTATAGTATGGGAAGATATGTATGATCTGATGCAGGATGAAGTGAACAAAATCAGAACAATTTATATAACAACAACATTATAATGACAAACAACTTTGATGTTAAAAACCTGGATAAACCCAATGGCCAGCCATGATTCTAGAACACCAATGATAAAGCATACTACCACCTACTAGCCTGAAAATAGTAATATATTCAAAATACAAAATGACTTCAAATATATATACATATATATACACACACATACAAAAAAAATATATATACACTATATTTATATATACACACACACACATATATGTGCATGCACATTTACCTGCTGCATGAGAGGTGATAAGCTCAAAATACAAAAATACATATCTGCAGAATTATATATCACATATACAGAAATATATCTCTATATCTATACATACATATAGATCTACATATACTATACATATGTATCATAATCAATGAGGGGAATTGTTTTTCTATGCATAACCATTACAACTTTTGTTTTCTATCCTTCTCCCCTCAAGTGAATAGGTAAAGAAGGAATATTTTTGTTCTTGTAAAAAAATTACCTTCCATGATAGCACCTCGAATGTAGTATGTTTTGATTTATTTATAATGACTGACTTATTTACACTTTTTGTTTTATGACTTAAGTGCTATTATTTGCATTACAAAAAAAATCAAACTAACAATTTTTTTTTAAGAACAGACAAAATAAAACAGCAATTCAGGGTAAGGAAAACTTGAAAACCAGGCATTAGAAAAAATAAAAGCTAAAAAGAAACAAGAAAAACTTACCAAATAAATTTCCTAAATTTGAATCTAACTTTATTTCAAATACTTGAGATATAACATAAAATGTCAGTAGAAATACTGCTACAGCAACCACCAACTTTATAGCACCTAAAGAATAAAGAACAGTTAAACAATTTCATTAAAATGTTCATTTTATTTTTTAAATACATGTGGGAAAGCCTAATAAATAATCACAAATCACAATACAATGATCACTATTCAGTGAATGAAAGTTACCAAGTAGAATGTTGGACTCAAATAATTTTTAACCATGTTAATAAACCTAGCTAGTACCCTAACCTGTCCAGTGCAAAAATGTTTATTAATAATCACTGAAGCTTCAATTAGAATTGTACAGGACTTATCAGCAGCCACAATAAAAGACCTCAAATAAATAAAATGAATAAAAGGTCCTACCAAAAATCAAAAGAACTAGGCCTGCTGCCAAAAAATATCATATTCAGAAAAATTACCTGTAATACTGAATGAGAAAAAAATGAACATTCAATAAACTTGCAGATTTTCAGGACTTTCTATCAATAAACCTAAACTTAGTGGAAAATTTAGCATATAAGAGGCAATATCAAAGATCAATTTCAAGGAACTCAACATGACTAAATTTTTTTTTTTTTTTTACATGGGAAATATATAGCATATGTTTAAGACTGACAACAATAGGACTGCTCAAAAGAAAGATTGAGGCAGAGTTAAAGTAAAAATAACGATTATGCCATACAAAAGATGTGCAGAAGAACAGCAGACACAGAGGCCAGGGGGGAGAAGGGTTCATAGTTCTGAATACATATCCACATCCATAATGCATTAAATAAGCAACACTACATATATACCATGAAGGGTATGACACCCTCCAAAATCTATAAAGAAATATAAGAGGAGGGATGGGCAGACAAGGAAGCAAAGGATGAGGGGGCAGACAAGGAAGCAAAGGGTGAGGGAGAAGACAAGGGAGGAATCCATGGGTGGAGGGAGATTTAAGTAATAGCAAAGCAAATTAGGAGTAGAATTAAAGCAAAGGGTCAGCAGGGATAAGAAAGATATGTGTGGGGGTATTTGTGTATGTATGTACACATATGTGTGTGTGCATTACATATATACACACAGATGCATATATAAACAATCATTGAGAAAACCTATGTATGACACTATGATAAAGGTTGCTATTACTGGAAAATCCATTTGAGTACAACACACATAGCCAGAGATACAATGTGAATGACTAGCTCTAAAGGCAAACAAGATGGTAAACTACTGGACAAATTACTGAAAGTTAATAAATATTATCTAACTATATATTATATATATACTAACCTTGGCAAGCAGGGGAGTGATAACTTTTTTTTACTGGCAATCAAGAATGACTTTAAATTTTGTCCCACTACTTTCTAATCTCCAAAACCCACTACAATTGGTGTTTTGTGATTTGGGGAGATTGCTTTTGTTTTCAGTCTTCTCTTAGCTAGAGTTGCAGAGGCACAGTTGGCAGTATATATATCAAGGAATGAATGAAGTGAGGGAAATTTTCTCCAGACTTCTCCATAAATGACAGAAGACTGCTTTTGAAAAAGGGTATTCCTTGACAATAGCCCAAAAAAAAAAAAAAAAAAAAAAAAACAAAAAAAAAAAACAAAGCAAGTGTCACTGGTTATCTATTGAATAGGAAAAAGTAGAGAGTAAAAGGCAAAAGCATTTATTAAGTGCCTACTAAGTGCCAGGCATTGTGTTAAGTCTGAACAAACATTATCTTAATTGCCAACAATCTTGCAAGATGTATACTCATATCCTTAGGGTCACATAGCTAGAAAAGTGTATGAGACCAGAGTTGACTCCAGGTCAAATGCTCTATCCACTCACTAGCTGTCTCAACAATCCAATCAAGAAATAACAAAACAAACAAAATACATAGGGCAGGAGCTAGTCTGGGAAAAATGAGAAAGACTGAGCTAAATAAGGATACCATTTCTACAGTCAACTGTGGAAAGGAGTTGGTAAAGGGATGGGATATTGAGGCCTTTCTAAAAGCTCTAAGAGAATGGATGAACCAGAAATACCTAAGAGTTATAGCCTCTTACTTCCTCAAATCAGAAACAACTTGGCCTTTTGGTTTCAGAGAGAAAACTTGTGGGGCTGAAAGGTAGAAGTTGATTTCCTTTAGCAGAAGATAGGTGTTGAACAGCCAGAGGACTGGTCACATGGAAAAATGAGGAACAGGGTAGAAGGAAAAGGTACTAGTTCTTAAACATAAGGCTCCCACTTCTTAGGCCTGAGAGTAAACCCTGTGGGGCTAATAGGCTGATCTAATCAATAATCATTTAATAAGCACCTATGTGGATGTGCCAAATGCCACTGCCTGAAATTTGCCTTATTCATTAAAAATCAATTATTAAGGGGATGCTAGATGACATAGTGGATAAGAGCCCTGGCCTTGAAGTCGGGAGTTAGCTGAAACACAATATTTTCCAGCTGTGTGATCCTGGGCAAATCACTCAACTCAAAGTGCCTTCTCAGAAAAAAAAAAAAATGTTAAAAAAAATTATTATTAAGCATTTACTGTGCTCTAGGCATAGGGATACAAATGTAAAGTATGAAAAAAATCTCTACAATTCAAGAAGTTTACAGTTATATATGTGAGAAATTTCTCAAAATTAAACATTTTTGAAATATTTAAATTTGCTATTTCTATAAGAGGCAGCATAGCTCAACGAATAGAGAGCACCAAGACTCTAAATCAATAAAACTGGGGTTCAACTCCTGCCTCTGAAACATACTGATAATGTTTGATAAATCATTAATCTCTCAGTTTAATACCAGGGAAACTGAGGCAAGATAGAATTTAAGAGTTTAATATTTTTTTCAGTGGAGAGCTTGACTAGTCGACTGAATAGGACTATTGTCTCAAAACATCCAGTCGGAAGTGAGGGACTCCAGAGATTCTTATAGACCTCCAGCGATAAAGGAACACAAAAGGCAAGGTGGGGGTAGGACACTGGTGAGTGGGAATTTTCAGGAAAGGACCATAAATTCGGTTCTGACATATTGGGGATAAGGAAGAATCATAAATTCTGTTAAGTTGGGAGGACCAGGAGTCAGGATGTCTGAGATAGAAGATGGGCGTACTTATCTTGGGATAAACCATCTACTCTCTGGAATGTGAGTGGTCAGGGATCCCAAACCTAACTGAGATCAGTTCTGATGGTCATGAAGAGGGGTTGCCATAAAGAAGACTGCGGCAGAACAATTCAGGGAAACTGAAATAGAACAATTCAAGGAAACTGAGGCAGAACAATTAAAGGAAACTGTAGCATAACAGCAGTATCCCAAGTAAGCCTTAAAGACTATAAATTGATGAACAAGTACATTGATCAAGTTTCTTCACAAAAAATTATCTATCAATGAAATCACAGGTTCATTATTTTTTTATTTTTTATTTTTTCTTACTGATAATATTTGAGCTTTTTTTTTCTCTTAAGTTCCATTGATAGGTCCAAAGGTAACTCTGGAAAACAAACAAGAAAAGCTTCAAGTACTGGCACAGTACTAGAACTATGCTGGGGTCTAAGGCCCAGGTCAGCTAAACTTAAGAAAGCTAATCAGGCTGGGCAAATGTCACTAAACTAGGATCTTTAAGGCCTCTATTATATCATGTTATGATGTGGAAAATGCCTATACCAACAAAATTGGAGATGTGAAGTAGATTTAAACTTTAATCTCTTAAAATGATAACTCAAAAGGCATTTCTAAAAATAGCTAACTAAAAATCTTTTTTGTTTAAAATGTATCTCTTTCCCTAGTAGTCAGCATTGTAAAAGAAAAGACACTGGAGTACAGAAATGTCCGAGTTCTAGTCCCTGCTCTGCCAGTAGATAAATCCAGGTTACTTAAAGCAAATCATTACCTCTCCAAACCTTTATTTCCTCAATGTAAAATGAGGGATTTGGACAAATATATTCTAAAATTACATTATTCAATGACTTGTTTGTTCTAACACATCTTAAAGATGCTTTTGAGAAATATCCCCAAGGAATACAATCTATTCTTTGCCTATGAGATGACAGGTTATTAAAATTACCTAATCTCTGTGCTGGGCAGGTATTTACTAAGTATTTATGAGAAACAGCTACCTTCAAGGCCATAGGCAATTCAAAGAAAAGAAACAGAGTTTCAAGGTAAAGCTAGAGAAAATAGCAGGCAGGAAAAAGAAGAAAACAGAAAAGCCTATCACTAAAATGCCCCATCCCCTCAGATTATCTATGGAGAGCCTTCTTAAACTTTTTCCACTTGAGATGATTTTTCAATGAAGAAATTTTTCACACATTTGTTAATAATCATAATTTTGCAACCCCATATGGGGTTATGACCCAGTTCAAGAAGCTGGGATCTATGGAACATATTGTTTTATGCTTACTATCCTTCAACAAAAGCCATTTTTTAATATTTCCTTAATATTTTGTGTAATTATTTAATAATGCTTTCCCTACATAGTTTTTCTAACATATTAGTTTTTAACTGCAAAACATCTAGTCACTGGCTGTATTTATTCTTTACATATGTATTTTACTCAATCTGCTTATGAAGTTATTTTACTAGTTCTCCTTCCACAATCCTATAAAAAGGGTTTGTTAACATTCATTTTTCATTTCTAGAACTCATTCACCATACTTGCAAAGTGGTCTTGCTACCTGTTCTTCAAACAACATTATATATCCTACCTCAAGTCTCTCTTCACGTGATCAATGTGAGAATGTGTTTTGCTTGACTATGAATATTTATTGTCTTTTCCCCCCCTCAATGCTATTTTTCAATTACATTTATAAAGATAGTTTTCAATGTTCATTTTTATAAGATTTTGAGTTCCATATTTTTTTCTCTTTTCCTCCATTCCCCAAGACAGCTAGCATATCTGAGATAGGCTACTACACATTTAACATTCTAAACATATTTCCACATTAGTCATGTCATAAAGGAAAAAGCAAACAAACAAAAAAAGATGAAAATAGTATGCTTCCATCCACATTCAGTCTCCATAATTGTTTCTCTGGATGAGGTTGGCATTTTCCAAGTCTATTAAAATTGTGTTGAATTACTGTGTTGGTGAGAAGAGCCAAACCTATCATAGTTGTTCATCACATAATCTTGTTACTACATACAAGGTCTTGCTGGTTCTTATTCATATTTATCACATGAGATTTTTTTCTTTTTCAATATGAGGGAGGGATAGAGAGAGAAAAAAATAAATGCTTTTTAATTGAAGGGAAAAAAAGAAACGTATTCCTACTTTAATCCATTCTCTATGTAGCCATCTAATGAATTTTCTTTGAGGGAGTCCAACAATGTTACACCCCTATTTAAATGCCAGTGACACCCTGTTACCTTTTAAATCAAATATGATCTCTTCTATTTGGCTTTTAAAAGAAGTTAAACCTAGTCTCTTATCTTTCTCCCCCTTTTTTTTTTCTCCTTTTTTTTTAATCTACATTACTCTCTATTATATGCTCTATGGTCTGGCAAAATCAGATCCCTAGCAGCTTTTCTTACACAATGTAGTTTTCTACATTCTCATCTCTGGATGACTGCCCAGCCACACTGATGGCAACAATGTATTCTGTTCTCATCCGTGCCTTTGGGAATCCCTCATTTCCTTCTGTTGTGTCCTACTTTCTAGAGCCCCCAAGTTGGGGGTGACAAAACATACAGTTGCTTTTTAGAGCCCCCACACCAGGGTGATTAAAATATCCTGCTTTCTAGAGATTCCAAGTTGGGATGATTAAAATATACTTTTCCAGTGACAAAGTGATGAGGTGGCACTCCTGAGGATGGTGGAAAAATGGAGTCCATTTATTTCAAGGACTTTTCCCTTTCTATACCCTCATACTCTTACATAACAAAAACACTGGGCATGCTCCCAGTATATACTATGTGTAGGACCACATAAACAACTCGCTATTGTATGTAGTTTGCTACCTGGCATCACTCTTCTACCTGGAATCATTCTGTTTCAATCACAACTCAGGTTGTCACCACCCTCTGACTTCTCAGGAAGGCCAAGAGCCCTTAAGGGAGATGGGGAGCCGAACCAGACATTGTTAGCAAGTTCCCTTTGGGCTGAAGGGTCTTACACCTCACCCAGAGTTTCCCCACTGTCTGTGATCTTCTATATCTTTCAATATACTTAAATCAAGGGGCAGCTAGATGATTCAGTGAATACAACACCGGCCTTGAAATCAGGACCATCTAAGTTCAAATCCATCCTTCATCACTTAAAATTAACTAGTTGTGTGATCTTAGGCAAGTCACAGCCCCAACTATTTCAAGGAAAATATAAATATAAATATACACACATACACTTAAGTCAAGCACCACTTTCCTTTTTTACTGATAATATTTGAGCTTTTTTTTTTTTTCATAAGTTCCATTGATAGATCCAAAGGTAACCCTGGAAAGCAAACAAGAAAGGCTTCAAGTACTGGTACAGTACTTGGGGGGGGGGAGGGCGGAGGAAAGCAATCTTTTTAGATTCCCATCAGCTGCTACTCATCCCCTTCTTCCACCCACATAACCTTCTATATCTACATTTGTCTCCTTTATTAAAATTTGAGCTCCTTGGAGACAAAGACAATCTCATTTTTTTTAAGGCATATTGTAGTCACTTAATAAATGTTTCTTGACTGACTGAGATACCTGCTTTCGGTCTTCAGTGAACAATTTCTAGTTTCCTTTCCCATGAAGTTATTTTGTATCAGTTTAACTTTACTTTTGTCATACTCTCTATGTACTTTTGTACATACTCTCTATAACAAGTTAAAGTTCTAGTGCCTTGAAAACATTAAATATTTTTAAAATATTGACTTTGAAATTTACGCTATATGAATAGAAGATACTGAAATTTCAAACTTTTAAGATTCATTTCTTAACAAGGAGAAAGAATATTATTTGAAGAGTATCCAAAAAAATTACTTCATCAAGCACAAAATATTATGTGACCATAATTAAGAAAATTACTAATATCACATTTCCCCAAATTAACATTTTGATCCTTCCTCAGAGATAAAAGATCAAAAAAAGTGCCTCCCAATCTTTTTATACATTAATGAACAATATATTTCCAAAGTAATGCAAGTACCAATGAAATAAATATCTTACCTGCCATCCTCATGTTTACGTTTTCAGTCTATGACACTATTTCATTAAATAAGCATTCTGAAACAACCAAAGAAATTATTAGATCTAAATTAGTATAATTCCTTAAAGGTATCATTTTAACTTTTAATTAAAATTAAAATATTTCCAAATAAATGGCATTACAGTTTTTCCTAAATATTTTACTGACTACTCAAAGAGGCAGAGGTTTTACATTAACTTTTACTGGATTATTTTAATTAATTTATGACTAATTATCCACAATTTATGACATTTTGGAAACATAATACTTTACATACATTTTTCCCCCCCACTTCTTATTAATGCCATTATAGCAGTCATTCTCTCCCTTGTAACAAAGTAAAACAGTTAACAATAAATGGGTGGCAAATTAACTTATTGCTACATTTCACACCCATAGCTTCCCAGTTCCCTTTGTAAATGAGTGAAACCGATGGGAGTGAACCCTGAAACTAGATTCGGGGCAGACTCCAAAATGTCTGGGTTTTGGGAAAAACATACTTTCCCAGACAAGTCTTTTCCAAGTTAAGCAGTATCATTCAATTGGAGATCTTGGTCAAATCACTCTCCACTGATCTTTTGGGGTGGCATGGATTCCCTTCAGGAAATTCCCAGGGATCTGGGAAAAAGCCTTCAAGATGAGATCTAGGCTGACATTCCTATTGAGTGGCTTGAAACATCAAGATAACTACTCTCTTCTCAACTAGAAATCTATGCTTAGGGGCATTGACAACATTGAAGGATTCTCAATCAATTTTCAATGGAAACCCTAGCCCCAGACTGCCAATAAAAGACAATTTTGAACTCCAAATCTCTGCAGAAGTGTGAAGTAGGATTATGCTTTGCCAAGGGACCTCTCTTCTTGGCACAGCTGCCTGCCAGGACTCTTGCCTGCTGTGAAGACACCCTCTTCTCAGTGATAACCTTTGTTATTTCTCTAACAGGACCTTGCCACTGAGCCTTCTATCTTCCTAGCAAAGTTGTCTAAAGTGCCAATAAAAATCCCTTTTGCCATTCAGGCTTTTGGGGTTTGTGAATTCTTTCACATTGGACCTGGTGCACCAACCAGAGGGGATTCCCACCTCAATTCTAATACCTCTCCACTACCACTGCACACGCATCCATATGGCTAAACTTTGTCTAGGGTCAAAATTGTTCACTATAATTAATTCAAATGCAGTTCTAGTATTATTTTCATTAACACTAATGTAATCATAGTATTCCTTCAGCTCATCAAGTCTCTCCATGATTCTTTGAAATCATTTGTCCATTGTCATTTTTTTTAAAGCAATAATATTCAATTATATTCAAATACCATGCTTGTTCAGCTCTTCAACTTAGGGGATCCTCACTTTATTTTCAATTTTTATATAATGTAATTTAATATTTATTTAAAATTATGAATTCAATTGCCTTCAGATATCTAAATTGTGGTTCGTTATTTTACTCATATCCCTTCCATCCTGAGAATCAAATTTTTAAAAAATTGAAAGGGGCCTATGAAATCACTGAATCTAATGCCTTCTTTCTACAGACTGGAGAAACTGAAGCCTGAAGAATTTGTTCTATAAACTTAAGACTTAAAGTTGGAATTAGTTAGGTCTCAATTCCCGGGGAAAGATCTTTATTTTTGATGTTAAAAATTTCAGGTTTATTAATACTATATATGAATGAATAGTTTTGTAATGAAACCAGTTATCACATTCATTCAGGGATTTTTAACCTAGTTTGCAGGTACCTTTTTTTCCATAGACAGATATTAAGGAGTATGTCCACTTGGATAGGGGGAAAATATATTAAAATAAAAATGTAATTAAGTTTTCTTTGTAATCTAGTGTAGCTTGTTTTATTAATTTCAAAACCTCATTCTGAGAAGGAATCCATAGGTTTCACCAGCTTTTCAAAGGATTCCATGACACACACACACACACACAAAGATTCAGAACTTCTGAACAAAACCCTTGTCTGGGATGCTGATTCTTAAAATCAAATTTAAATTACTTGTACTGGTGGAAAAAGCTGTGATACAGATAATCAAGAAACATTCTATCAGGTTTCAGAATGATCAAAGATATACAAATTTTAATATGGCCATATTAATACTACAAATTTATAACTACTAAGGTTATAATGAGGAAATTGGGAGAAAGACAAGGATCGGTCTCCTGAGACTACCCTGGAAGCATCCCTCACTCCAACTGATATTAAGTACCTGTCTATACTTTAATCTAAAAAAGGAAATTGTTTTGCTTCTTATCCTAGTTTTATTTGAGAAAATAAAAGAATTAAGGGAGAAAACAACTCACTTTCGAACTTAATGCACACACAAAAAAATTGTGCACTATATGCACAAGAAAAAAGATTAACACAATTTGTGTCTCACTATGTTTCTAGTCTAAGGGAAAAGAGACACAACACAAATGAGTATAATACAAAGTAAGCCAAATTAAGAACCATGTCATCATAGAGGAAGAAATATCATTTCCAAATGGAGGAATCAAGAAGGTCTTCCTAGAAGTGGTACAAGTATAAGTAGAATTTCAAAGTGGAATGGAAAATGGCATTCCAGTACCTTGGGAAAGAATAATTGAGGTGGCTATAGTATCAACAGTGGTGGTAACTGAAGCCTCTACTAAAGGTCATGGCAAGTGGACTTTAGAAGAAATAGACACAAAAGATCATAAAGGCAATAATCAAGAAAACTTAACATACTAGATCTGAAAAAGAAGAGAGAAAAGATTCCAAGGATAAAGAGGAAACAGACACAAAAGATTGAGAACTCTGTTTTCAGCAACATCCAAATCTTTATCACTCCATCTGGGATTTTTCTAGTGGGGGAAGAGTTGGCAAAGATACAGGAGTGGTTTACCATTTCCTTTTCCAGCTTGTTCTAGAGAAAAGCAAACTGAGGCAAACAGGGTTAAGATGAATTGGCCAGGATCACAAAATTTGGAAATGTCTTCGAGCTACATTTGAACTCAGGTCCTCCTTACTCCAGGATCCACTGAGCCATTTATCTGTCTCCCATGCAAAAGATTACAAAGGCAAATTCAACAAAACTGGATAATATGCTGAATATGAGAGAAAAGATTGAAAGATAAAGGTTTCAAATACAAAAGAGTCACTGGAAGAAACTAAAAAATCAAAACCAAAATCCAATTTGAGAAGAATTATTTTCATATTTATAAAATAAGGTTTCCAAGAGAACACTGTACACAATAAGATTACGTGATCAACCATGATAGACTTGGTTCTTTTCAACAATGAGCTGATTCAAACCAATTCCAACAGACTTATGGTAGAAAGTGCCATTCACATCCAGAGAGAGAACTACAAGAACTGAAAGCATAGTGTTCTTACTTTTTGTTGTTTGCTTGGTTTCCTTTTTGTTTCAATCTGATTTTCTGTGTGTGCAGCATGATAAATATGGAACTATGTTTAGAAGAATGCACGTATTTAATCTACATCAGATTGCTTGCTCTCTTGGGGAAGAGGGGGAAGGAGAAAAATTTGGAATACAAGGTTTTACAAAGGTGAATGTTGAAAATTATTCTTGAATGTATTTGGAAAAAAGTTTCATGAATTACCTTGTTTTCCTAGATAGTACTTTTTTAAGGCAACAGAGATCAAATTATGTTTATGGGCAGAGGGGTAAAAAAATATTAAAAATGTTAGGAATGACAAAGGAAAAGGGCAAGGACCCAAAGACAGGGAGGAATGGAGTCTGAAGCATAAAGAGTTCTGGATTTGGAATTTTAAAAATCTAGGTTCAAATACTCCTTATTCCCCTCCCTTGCCTAATCCTGGTCAGAATATTTAATCCTTCTGGCCCTTAAAATGATTGGGGATTGGACTAAAGGAAAAAAAAAAAAAAAAAAAAAAAAAAGGCCTTTAAATTTCCTTCAAGCTCTAAATATATGACAATTTGTAACATAAAAATAGACTTTATGGCTCAGTTGAAAAATTACCTACAATTTTATTTGAGGCAGGTAGATGATGCAGTGGATAGAGAACTTGGTACTTTACATAGAATATTTAGTACTATATAAATACTAGCTTTAAAAAACAAAAAACAAAAGACTCAATGATACACTGATATTTCAAGTGAGGGAAAAATATGTTTCTGACCATTGTCATCAGGTAACTTTAAGATAGCCACACAATGTACTGGCAAAACAGGTCATCTTATTTAGAGTAAAGAAAAATTTTCTGAGAGTCTTTTTCTAATCCTATTTAGCCCTGGGAAAATGTTCATTCAAGCCAAAAAATTAATCTTTAATTTGAATAATACCTAGCAAGAAAGTAGCAGTATGATGTTATCTTAAGAGTATATTCCTTTTAGATGGCAAAAAACTAAAATGTTAGGATTTAGAATAAAGACAAAGTTAGTATTTCTAAAAAAAAAAAAAAAAAAAAAAAAAAAAAAAAAAAAAAAAAAAAAAAAAACCAGAAAAAGGCAAAATCTTGTTAAAGCTCTTTTTATTTCATAAAAATAAATTTCACTATAAAAACAGAAATATAAACAAAGTCATGAAAAACATTTAACATACTTTAGAACATTTTTTTAAAATATCACTCATTTGTCAATAATGTGCTAATTACAGTCCCTTTTTTTCTATCCTATTCTGTCTTAAAGGGTATATTAATAATATGAACCTTTCAGACATCTGTACAAGTCTTTACACCTAACATATAAACCTCAACCCCTCACTCAAACACCACCACTTGTACTCTTACTGATCAAGTAGCACTAGATTCCTTGCTGTTCCTCACATAAGATAACACTATCTAACTTTGAGCCTTTTCAATGATAGTCCTCCAATGCCTAGAACTAACTTTATACCTCCTTATCTACACTTATGCATCTTTATGTATTTGAGTGTGTATGGCTCATTTCAGGACCAATTTGAGCTTGGAATGCTCTGTCACAGATAGAACACAAATAGTCTATATGAATATTTGGAGTGGATTGTCTCACTCTGCTCATCTCGAGTTTCTTTTGGCTAATTCAATTTTGTTTTGCTCATAAAGCACAGCATCTTCTCTGAAGACGTCATGCCACATTGGATGGTCCTGTGCCAGTGCCACCCATGTCATACAACTGATTCTAAAGTTGCTAAGAGATACCTTGAGAGTGCCTTTGTATCACTTTTCTGGCCACCTTGTGAGCACCTTGCACTGTGTGAGTTCTCCATAAAACAATTTTTTGGAAAGCATACATTTGGTATTCAAACAATGTGGTCAGCCCAATAGGGCTGTACTCTCTGCAGTGGAGTTGAAATGCTTGGCCTTTTTACCTTTGTGTCCCCAACACATAAGACAATACCTGGCATTTAGTATGTGCTAAATAAATGCTTGCTTATCACTGATGATCTCTGATGCAGATTTACTAGTGAAACTGAGTTTATCAAACTACCATATCTGCTTTATAGTGCTCTGAAACAGCCAAGTAAAAACAAAAACACTACACATCGTATGACCCAATGATGAGTAAGATCTTCCTATGCAAAATATCCTTAATATATTTTCAGAAATACATCTTTTACTCAAAAAGAGAGTAAGATCAAAAAATATTATAGAAATCCAAAGTGATTAACAGTAACATGAATAAATTCTATTAAACTTGGGTTGGCAAAACTGAGTGTCAACCTTGGAATGGGTTAAATTCTAAATGATGGCTGCCCCATCACACTTAATTCATATTGAGCTTTTAAGTCTGCTAAAACCCCAAGGTTTTCTCTCACATGAACTAGTCACCTGGTATTCAAGATCACAATATATTTAAAGCTGAAAGGGTCTTTATCCTTTGGAGATTAAATAATGGCGATATATTTATCTCCTGCCTCCTAACCCTTACCCCCTGGAAGTAAAAACTAGTTTTTACGTAAAAGATATTAAGACCCTCCTTAGCCTAAACTGGTTTAGGAGATTGAAGGCTCAGACACCACTGCCTCATCTTTTGAATTCAACGCATCTGTGATTAATTCCAGATGCTTGGTTAAATGGATCACAATAGATAACACAACACAAGAAGCTTCACTTAACTAAATCAACTTTAAGTATCTTCAATGGCATACCTTTCTTGAATATTTTTTCCTACAATGGGTTTAAGTCTCTCTCTTAATTGCTAAGGCAACATCTCCTTTTGTTTCAATACACAACCTCAAGCGTAAGGGAACTGACCTCAGTCTATTCCAATCCAGAAAAAAAAGCCTTGAAGAAACTAAGAACTAGAGAATTAGAGTACATATCTTATTTAAGATAATCAAATAATGAAAAAGATGGAATTTTAAAAATAGTTCCTTTGACTATATTTGACCAATACTCTATCCAATTACCTATACCACCATTTCCCCTACCCTGTATTAATGAAGTTACTCTCAACTCAGATTTTAAATTTAACCCAAATTGATTATTCCAGCCTTATCAGATCTATTTCAATCCAATTCTGCCATCCATTTTTTTTTTGTTTTCTCAGCTTCAATAGTTTAATCTAAATTACTGTAGAGCATCATGTTTATTACTATTTTCACTATCAATTCTTATGTATAAAGAACCATGAAATCTGAGTGATCTTCAAGAAGATAAAAAGCAAAGACTTTCCCACTTTTGGCTCTTTTGGCTTCTCCCTTCTATCACCATCAATGTAAGTAAATGCCATTTTCCTAATAACATGGACAGTTGCAAAAAAAAAAAAAAAAAAAAAAAAAAAAAATTAGGACTACATCCTATTTTATTAAAATTTCTCACTAGTATATCATCTGAATTCTGAATTTAACAAGCTAAAACACTTATTACAAAAAACTTATAATTTAGTATCAAAATATCAAGGACAAGTCCCAGAATCCACTCTGTCCTAATTCAGGAAATGTCACATTGCACATGAGCTCCAACCAGAAGTAGGCCAACTCTGACAAAACTACAGACAAATCTCAATGACCTTCGAACAAGAATGAAGCTTTCAAATGTTTGTATTAAAGATGAAAAAAGAAAAAGCATACCAATCATACCACATGTACCAACTTTAAAAAAAAAAAAGTATACCAATCTTCAATAAAAAGACCCCAGGTTCTTTTGAATAAACTAGAGGATACAGTAAGGAAAAGTCACATTAAAAGGCACATACACATGTAGGCTTAGTTCAAGTTGAGTAGCTACACATACAGATTCACTAATCTCAACAGGCTTTCAACCTACATGCTACATGGAGAGTACTCTCCCCCTTCCTTTGGAGAAAGTGGTCAAATCTGACTAGACAGAAGCAGTAGAAAAAGGAGATAGTAAGGAAAACAGGATTAAAAAGTGACACCACCAAAATTCAAATTTAGTAACATTTTCTAAGAAGTTGATTTTTGTAAAATACAAGGTAAGCCATGAAGATAAAAAACTCATTTATTTTACCATTATGTTAAAGACTTGTATGGAATTGTTTTAAATGTTTTCCCAGAGGATAAAAGGACCATAACTATTTGATGTGCTTTTCAGATTCTAATTCAAACAAATGAATTTTTATTTTTTAAAAATTGAGACTCAAATATTCTTTCTGCAGCAAATATTCTTTCATTCTACTGGTTTTTAGATTGGTTATTTTCTTTTACCAATTATTCCACAAAAATGATAGTCAACATTAGAAACCTTTGTTACACTAGCTCGATTTTTAAAATGAATAAAATGGAGGATGGATAAGAAAATACTCATTCTTCCACTACTAATGACTGTAAAATTAGTTATAATTGATATACACCAATCTATTTTATATACATCTATGTATGTACATGTTTCCTTCTGATAGAGGATAATTTACCAGAGTCAGGAAGTGATGTAGTAGATTGTATGCTGGGCCCATAATAAGACATTACCAGTGGTTAACTCAGGGCAAGACTCTCAACCACAGATTGCCTCAGTTTCCTCATCTGTAAAATGGGGATAACAATAACCACCTATAGTTAGTGATGTTAGCGAGGACTAAATGAGATATTATTGTAAAGCACATATCACAAAGTGCTTAGTATAATGACTTACATAAATGCTAATTCCTACCACCACCTCAATCTCTTCCCAATCCAAGGCAAAGAAATGGTTCCCTTTGGTCTTTGTATCCTAGCCCAAGTAGAGTAATAGTTCTCAAACCTTTGTTCTCAGTATCTTCGTGTTGTTAAAAAACTATCGAGGATCTGTTCAAAGAGTTTTTGTTCACATGGGTTATATTTATAGCTATTTACTATATTAGAAATAAAAAATAATTTTGAATTTGTAGACCCTCTGAAAGGGTTTCACTTTGAGGACCACTGAAGTAGAGTATTTAGCCCCTAACCAAGTAATAAACAATATTACTTAATAAAAAAAAAAAAAAGTGAAACAAATGTGCTTGATTCTAAAACGCTGCTCTAAAAAGGTGAAATTGAAAAGGCCCAATAAAATTGTGTTTTAAAAATGTGTTAGGGAGCAAATAGGTGGCACAGCTGATGAGACTAACCCTGGAATCAGAAGGACCTGAGTTCAAATTGGACGTCAGACACTTGACACTTATTAGTTGTGTGACCCTAGGCATGTCACTTAACAACCTCCCTCCCTCCCATTGCTTCACAAAAAAAAAAAAAAAAAAATAGTTTTATGCATTCAAATCACCAATTATTGAAAAAAGTCACAAGTTTGCACTTTAAAAGACTCAGTGAACATGGAATGTAGTCTATTCTTGCTCTCTGGACTATTTTTAAAGTTATTTATCCAAAGCTACTTGATTTCTTGCTAAACTAGATCTGATTTATTCAAATTACATGAAAATACTATAAAGAGAAGTAATAATTATCAATTACAGAAACTACTTCCAATGACACTAAATCAGGAAAAGGAGGAAAAGATATAAATCAAGAGAATGAATGGCAGATACCAACCGGGAAATACAATTGGGAAATAACTAAAACAAATCATTAGCCAAGTTGGGATTGACCTTACCTGAAAATCAGTCAAGTACTTCCATTCTTCATTTTCTATTTTGTTCTTTTGAAATAACGACTGTTTAAAAAAAGTGAATTTCTAGAAAATATCCTGGGGCTGCTAGATGGTATAGTGGATACAACATCCACCCAATAGTCAGGAGGACTCAAATTTAAATTTAACAATTCTAGCTGTGTGACTCTGGGCAAGTCACTTAAACCCAACTGCCTGCCCCCCCCCCAAAAAAAAAAATGTACTACATAGTTCTTCTAATGGGTTCATATTTTTTCTTCTCTATAATGTAATATATATGATAATACTGAGGTTCAAGGGGGACCCCAAAAAGGTTACAGTTCCAGATCAGTGTCATGAGGTGTCTCAAAAGAATTTGCAGGTTTGGACTTACTCTTTTGATCAAACTCCCTGACGTATGAAGATTTTTCTATCTCCAAAAATAATTCAGATATCCGCTAAGAAACGGTATGGGTTTAGATCTTAGTGCAGTGGGAAATACATGTTCAGTTGTTTGTCTCACTCTTTGTGACCCCATTTGGGGTTTTCTCAATGAAGACATTGGAGTGGTTTATCATTTTCTTCTCCAGCTCATCCTAGAGACAAAGAAACTGAGGCAAATAGGGTTTAAGTGATTTGCCCAGGGTCACACAGCTAGTAAGTATTAAGAGAAAAAAAGCAAGCATCTTTAACCTTTGAGGAATTTACAATTTAGAGCAAAGTTATATATACCTGAAACAATCTAATGGTTTACTCTGATAATAGAAATATTTTAGACAAAGCTTATATTACCATAAATTAGTACATTTCAGAATTTAAATTGTTTATCTTCTAATTTATATTACATGTGGCATGTAAGTGGACAGGAATAGATTTCTCATTCACACACAAATGAGTGTTAATATTATGTCCCAAGACTAATAATGAAATCACATCTGACCATCAAGCAATTTAAGTCAATTTTGAGGAATTACTGAAAAAAAGAACATTTCTAATGTGTAAGAAACAATTTTTTCAACCAAACTACCAGCAGAGGTTAACTTTTGATAGCAAATGAATATTTTGAAGCAAAAGTTATCAATTTATCCTAGAAAAACAAATTGATTGTAAATATTTATTAAGTGGTGACAATTTTAATTAATTACTAAAGTGTTTGTTTAGTATTACATGAAACAGTAAACACCTAAGTTACAGTAAAATGTCCTGCATAGGTAAATGTTAAATCTCTATGTTCTAAACTGAACTGCCACAATGGCTAGAGGGATATTAAGGCCAAATTATTCTGTACTCTCTTATGAAATTTCATGACAATTCCTAATTTATCTTCTCAGTTCTGATTTTTACACCTTTTTTTTTTTTTAACCATTTTACCTATTCCCATGGACTTGAAGGATCACTTCCATGAAAATAACGCTAAAATCTAATAACCAATATCCAGCTCTAACCTCTCTTCTAAGTTCCAAATTATATTGTTAATTATAAACAATTATATCTTAGACATCAGGATGATTCTCTATAGCAGGTCAAATTCAAAATGCTCAAAAATGAAATTTTTCTCCTCCCCAAAAAGTGCATAATTTTCCTATTGCTTTTAATGGCACAATCTATCCTTCTAGTCACCTACATTAAATATAGAAGTTTTCTTTGATTCTTTTTACTTAAACCAACTTTGCCCAGTTGTCAAGTCAACTTCTATAGAGCTTCTTCAATTCATCCACTTGCCTCTCCTTCATATTGCTATCATTAAGGACTCTCATTACAACTCACTGATATTGCTGGAGTATCCTCCTACTCTCCCTTCTTCAATCTCTCCTTCATGAATCTGACAAATTAATTTCCCTAATATATAAAAAAAATTCCATAATATATATAAAAAATAATATAAAAAATATATAAAACTTAATGAACCTAAAGAAAACAGCTGAACTGTCAAGAGTCCTTTACAATCTGTCCAGTAGAAGAATGTGGACTATGCAGTCAAAGTTCACATCTCTGCCACACCTAGTGTCTCCGGGAAGAGATCACTAGACTTTGCATTTGAAGGGGTTGGACCAAAAAGCTCCCTTCTTTCTCCAACGTCCAATTTAAGCACTGCTTTCTTCCATAAAGCCTTCCTTGATACTCCAAGATGAAAATGATTATCTCCTTAAATTTAAGTAGAGAGCTATTAGAATCTGTCCTCGACCTGCTACCAAACTTTTGCCTAACCCCCAGAGACACACCCCATCCCTAATACAGAATATAAATTCCTCCGCAACAGAAGCCATGCCACTTTTCCATCTCCAAGCACAACTAGAAAACCTAGCCCCAGAGCAGCCATTTTATAAATACCAGTTTAGGGAAGCTGGGGCTCAATTATTGATACAGAGAAGCTATCAGTGGAGTTCTTAAGAACCAGCCTTCCTTTCAGCTCCACAGCTGAAGCAAATTCAAACAAACAAGATCCCCAGGCAACCACAATCTGTGTTCCCACTACAACAGTTTTAGTGATATATATAGAGAGTAGTCTATCATTTAAGAAAAAGAAAGTCTGGATGAGACAGAAGCAAAGATAGACAATAACTGGACATATCAAATAATAGACTATATCCTGTACGATCACAAAATGCTGACTCTAAAGTGGAAAAATTGAGGGAAGCAGCCAATATCATGGCTAGTTGAGAACTGTCGATTCTGATATTCAATGATCTGCACTGAATGATGACTAATTTCACAATGACTAAGATGCTCTTTGCCCTTCCAGATGGCACAAAATACATTTTAAAGGCAATGGAGGGAGTTAAAAGCTGAAAGATGTTGGAATATTATCAAGTTTAAAATAAAGGAATGAAGAAATAAGAAAAAGAGAGCTGGAAATTACTCAACCCATGTTTCCAAAGAATTCTTTCTGAAAGTGAGCTATGAAGGGTTAGGATAAGTACATTACTTGCCTAGAAAATGAATAGTCATATAGTTGCCTACCCTCACCAGAAAGTAATAGAAAACTAAACGGAACAAGATTCCCTCTCTGGTTTTCCAGTATTGCTAAAATACAACGGAATAGAATCAGCAAATTTGAAAAGAGAATTTCAAAAGGTTTAACAATCAAAAATTATGGCTAAAATTATTCATAAGTGCCACAAATGTAGGAGAGAGAAGAGGAGACTAAAAGCCTAAGATAAAAGGAAAAAGTCTTAAAGTAATATTTCCAGGACAAATAGGAAAGAAGGGGAGAAGGAGAAGGAGATGTTCTGGTTCCACAAAAACACCACCAAAAGGCACAATTTTATGTACAAATAAAGCATCACTATCTTTATCTCAAATGACTATTTACCTAATATACATGCCAGATTAAACAATTATGTGATAAAATGCTGTGGAATGAAGCTTTTCAACAATCACTATTCATAATTCGATTTAGTACAAATCATATTTTACCTTTCAGTAATATTTTCTATTCATCTTAATTCTGGCAAATTGTTTCTAAAGTATAAGCTAAACTTGTTGTTGTTGTTGTTGCAAAATATTTTTGTACTGCAGTTTTGTTTTGTTTTTGTTGGAAAGAGGAATAGTAAGGAAAAATAAAGGAATAGCTTTGGTTTTCTGAACTTTATTTTTAGAACTATTGTGCTAAATCAGGTTGGAATATTATTACCAAAGAAGATTTACTTTTCTCTTTGCAAAAGTTTTTGTACAGTCAAATTTTCAAACAATAAAAGTTTTTGTGAATTCTTTGATTAACTTATCTTGACATTAAAAACCCTTGCAGAACCTGTTGAAACCACAATCAGTTTAGATGTTGATTCAATATTCATTTAACATATAACCAACACATAGAAACTTAACTCCATTGAAACTAAAAAAACAAAACATGCCCAAGAAATGACCTCAAATATAATAGAAGGGATGACTGTCTTAAATGAGGAAGAACACTGTCAAGATCCCAGTTTAATAGGCTTAAGAATTTAAGTGGAAAAGGTTGGATTTTAGTGAATTGCAGCAATAGTATAATGAGTATATGGATGTCTACTTTCAAAGATAAAGTCTTAAAAGGAAAATGTTTTTAAAATTAAAATGCTATCAGAAACATCTTGAGAAATATAGAGTAATAGAATTTTAGATCTGAAAGTGTTCTGAAAGACAAATTCAGTCCTCTTACATCAAAGATAAAGAAATTAAGACCCCAAAATAAGCAACTTACTTCATGATCACTCAAGCAGATAGCTGATGGCAGAACCAGGCAGGTCTCCTTATAGAAAGTTCAAGTCTTTTAAACCAATTCCAAAACATTTGGGTTATAACAGTGAGTTCTAAATTCTGCAGATTTCCAGGTGCTGTACCTAGCTTCTTAGATCTCCCTCTTCTCTCCTCCCCATAGCCCCATCAGCTTTTAAGAACCATAATAAAGCAGAAAAAAATTTCTTCTAACCACAGTGATAATTATAATTCAAGGGGAAAAGTTTCACTTGAAGAAAAAACAAGAATCCATTTTGAAACTCAGTGACCGAGGTAAGAAAGGGATGAATCTCCTGGGAGAATGCTGGAGTTTATGACTCCCTAGAAAGACTAACCTACTATCACATTTAGGAAAACTCCAAAAACAAAAATTGTAGAATGATTATTGACTAAGGAACATGCAACTTTTTACCACTAGGAAGTTACTAAATATTTAACCAAATTCCTCCTTCTCTGTATTTAATAAAGTTTGCAAAGAGATATGGATATTTTCTTATTTAATCCCTACAACAACCATGTGTCACAAAGCTAGGAAGTGTCTGATATTTGACTTTAAAAATTAAGTCTTCCTGAGGACTTCCAGTAATTCTATAGACATTGCTGCCTCAATTTTAACTCAAATGAATCTTTTTTTTTTTTTTTTTTTTTCCAAATTTGTATTTCCCCTTTAGTACTTTTATAATTTAAAAAGACATTCAATTACAGGCAGTTAGGTAGTGCAGTGGCTAGAGTGACAAGACTAAAGTCAGGAAAACTCATCTTTAAGGGTTCAAATTTGACTTCACAGTCATTTTATCTTTGCCAAGAAAACCCCAAAAGAGTAACAAAGAGTAGGATATGACTGAAACGACTAAACATTTGATTCACATGGGTGGTTCAATGGATAGTGTGCCAAGCTTAAATTAAAAAAGACCTTAGTTCAAAACTGGCCTGAGACACCTAGTAGCTGTGTGATCCTGGGCAAGACATTTAATCCTTTTTGCCATTGTTTCCTCATTTGTAAAATGAGTTGGGGAAGGAAATGGCAAACCACTCCAATCTTTGCCGAGAAAACCCCCAAAAAGGATTACAAAGAGTTGGATAAAACAGAAATGAAAAAGCAGTATTTCAAATACACGTTAAATTTAATTTTGGTATGTATTCAATCATTTCCCCGTGAAATATATTTTGAATAGCTTCATCAATTTCTGAATAATAATGTTGCATTTTAATCTGGTGAGAGGAAAAAAAACACATTAACAGACTCACATACACATTCAATTTTAAAAGAACTGGTAAACATTTAAACTCAGCCTGGGGCTATTCACAACCACAATTATTAAAACAAAAACAAACAAAAAAAAAAAAACTTCCTAGATCAGAGATGTAGTGTGTCAGCACAAAGAGCTTGCTTTTTGGAACCAGGAAGACAAGGCTCCAACAGCAACTACCATCTCTAATATCTGGCTGAATAAATGTTTCTAAATGGCCTAGGCAACACTTTGAGAGGATAAATTGCAGAGAAGATTTACACCTAGACTTAATTCACCTGGGGAATTCTCTGTATTAGTAAAACCAGAGGTCCCCATCCTTATCCCCTAACAGGAAGTATGAAAATGAAAGAAATGATGTAATGGGAAGAACTACTGATTAGACGTCAAACAGGCGGAGTTCATTAACTCTCGGTCTAACTTGAGCCTCAGGACCTCTAAATAAATGGCCCAGTAGAAAGAGCACTTTACTAGGAATCAAGAATAATCATCTTCATGAGTTCAAATATAGTTTCAGACACAAAATTAGCTATATGACCCTGAGCAAGTCACTTTACCCTGTTAAATGAGCTAGATGGATACAGACGAGTCACTCTAATATCTTTGCCAAGAAAACCCAAAAGAATCTGACGACAAAAAAAAAAACAAACAAACAAAAAAAAACACCACACAGCTCAGTTTTCCTTGTAAAAGGAAAGACACTAGCCACACACAAAGAAGGAATAAAAAAAGTCATTAGCCACAAACATCAAAAAATCTTATTGTTACCAATGCAATGACCAATAAAAATCTGATTAGACAGAGAAGACCCACTTGCCAAGAATATGAGGAATAGAGGTACAAGATTTATATACAGGGATGGCCAATATATTGGTTTCTTTTGTGTGTGCATAGTACTTATTAATCATAAGGAAAGACATATCTGGATGGAGAGGGAGAGCTGGCAGATTTTAAGATGGGTGGAAAGAAAATATCAATGTAACATTTTAAAAAAATACATAGAAGAGAGTAGAAAGCCAGAAGAGAACAGAAAAGTTAGTAACAAAACTGCCTATGATGTTACATTTAATAAACATTTTACAAAATGTAACAGGTTAGTTTCACATATATGTTCTTTTCTGGGTTTTTTTTTTTAATTAAATGGACTGATCTAGACTTCTGAATTTCTTCCACTTCAAATATTCTAAGTTTATAAATCAAGATTCTCATATGTGTAAGAAGTGATACTGGTTGCTTGAGGATAATTTGAATATTGCTTAATTGTGTCACTTTATTGGTGAAAATCATTAAAATATGCCACTAACATATTTCCCTGATGTGGAAGATAATAGAATTGTGAATTACACTAAAAGAACAGTAAAATCAAAAAGCTGCATGCAGCTGGTTCAGTATTAGTATAAAACATCACATTATTTCCTTTCCTTATACACAGATAGGGTAAACAAAAAAGAATTTGTCATTTACGTGATTGTACTACACTACAAGAAACTATTCATTTCTACAAAGAGGGGGTGAAGGCAGTTGAAAAAACAAAGGCACAATTATGAACTAATTTCAAACTCCAAAAATGTCACGTTTTTATAAAATGGATAAAAGCGATTTTGAAAAAATAAAAGCTCATCTATAAGAAACCCAGTTTCAAACTATTTAAAAAAAAAAAAAAGTCACATATGCCAACCAGACACCAGTTATCAGATCTCTTAAGGTCAGATTTGCAACCACTTAGGAACGTGATAGCTAATCTTGAAACGGATTTCCCTTTAAACAGGCAATTTAGCAGGTGAGTGCAAAGGAAAATTCAAACTTCACACACAACACACACAACACACACCTGCCAAGCGCCCCCGCTCCCCACTCCAGCGTTATTTCTGCCCCGTGCCTTAACAAGGTGCAGACGCACAAAGCCCACTTCAGCCTGGGAGCTGGCTGCAAGCTCGGGGTGAAACGAGTCTCGAAGTACTGCCCTGGAGCAGCCTAAAGATGCAACTCAAATAGAGGAAAGCGAGACCCGGGGCTCCCCGTAACTTCGGGCAATTTATTCAACCCCTCTGGCTCAAGGGCAAGTCCAAGACTTGGGAATGGGCTTTGGGTTCCTTAAAACTCTATGATTTAAAGGTGGGAGTGTTTCCTCCAACTCCCCGCCTGGGAAAGGGAGTTCAAGATAGGAAAGGTGGATGCTCGCTCTCCTCCGCCCCACGGCAGAGGGGCAACAAGCCAGCCGCCCCGCCCCGCCCCTCTCCGACTCTCTGAGGAAGGTGGGCGGAGAAGCCGCACCCCCCGGGGCGCCCCTCCCCTCGCCCCCGGGACACCTGCGTGTGCGCGCGCGCGCCCGGGAGAGCGACGGTCCGAATTGTGCGCCGGTCTCCCCGCCGAGCCAACGGTCCTTACCGGCTCCCACCGCTGCCTCGCCCGCCTGCCTGCCTGCCCGACCAACGGCTGCCGCGCGCGTCCAATCCCTGCCCGAGGCCGCCGGGAGTCACCCACATCAACCTCGACTTCCTTCTCCTCCTCCTCCTCCTCCCCAGGTACCTCGCGCTTCTCTTCCACCCTGGCTTGTGGACAGGAGGAAGCCCCGCTCCCCACCCCTGGCGTGCACCCTCTTCCCGCCCCTTCGCCCGCGGCGACCAATAAGCCCTGGCCGCCTGAGAAAGCGTTCGCGCCCCCCGGCGGTGGAGGACTAAGTTGCAAGCCCCGCCCCTGACTGGCCTCCATTGGCGGAGCGAGGAGGCAGCCCCCGTGGCTCCCGGACCTCTTAGTAAGAAGGAAAGGGCGGAGTCTCAGCAGGCAGTGCCGCCCTTCTCTCCCCGCCCTTTCCCAGCTGAAGGGCTGCGCTGTCTGATTTTTGCCACGTGGGAGCTAGCGGCGGTACCAGAGGCTGTAGGGCAATTCTCTGGGAAGCTCCCCGAGAAGGACCAACCCAACCCTTTTACCTGCCACGCCCCCACCTGCCGTCACGCCCACACTTCCAACCTAAGAAATGAAAAATGTTGGGTTCCACACTCGTCGGGCCTGCCCCCATCTTCGGGGTAGGAAGGAGCTTAGCAAAACTCTGCCGACAGCCCCAGGAAGTGGCGCTCCCTGGGACTGGCCTGAGTGCCGTTTCATTTTTTTTTAATGTTTCCTGTAACTCTTTATTCCCCCAACTTAAGCAGCTGCGCCCCACCCCCCTTATCTTCACCACTAATTCAAAAGCGCATCACTGCTATTTTCTGTCTCGCCCGACCTAAGCATTAGATAGTCCAAGGGCAGCTTTCAAAGTATCACTCCCTCCTACTGTATAATAAACTACTGTGGCCTCGCTTTACGAAGTGATCTCACAGAAACCCTGCGAGTTAAGTGCTATTTTGCA
The DNA here is from genome assembly GCF_902635505.1 of Sarcophilus harrisii. Classification (NCBI taxonomy): domain Eukaryota; kingdom Metazoa; phylum Chordata; class Mammalia; order Dasyuromorphia; family Dasyuridae; genus Sarcophilus; species Sarcophilus harrisii. The sequence goes on from NC_045430.1 coordinate 168,534,711, forward strand.
GATGAGAAAACGGCTCCTGAGAGTTATTAAATGACTTCCTCAGGGTCACCCAATTAGGATACGTCTGACACATGATTCAAATTGCTTCCTCCCCTCCCCCCCGGAGTCCAAAGTCCTATGACCCATCCACTGAGCTACCTTTAATTTTTAACTCAACCTATTCTTATCCTTGTTGGGCATTAGATTCCCTCTCATAGCTCAGCACCACAGCCAAATTGATTATATCTCTATTCTAACTGATCCCGGACATTATGAATTTGCTATGGTTCCCCTTCATGCCTGGAAGACACTCGTGTGTCTAGGTCATAGCATCCCTATCTTCAAGAGAAATCTCAGTTATCTAAGGAAGGCCTTTCCTAACCCTGATCACATAGTATATGTGTTTACCCTTTTAGAATGTAAAATTATTGCCAGTAGTGATGATTTCATTTATTGTATCTATATCCCCATGCCAACCCCTGGCATATAGTAAATTCTTAATAAATGCTTCTTCATTAATTGGGTCCTTGTTCATAGTAATTATTTTGGATCATAAGAAGATTGATTTCGAGCTGACAGGTACATTGTTAGTCTTTTCAAACTGCTTTTATGCAAGAGGAAACAAATTCAAGAAAGTGAATGCCCAAAGTAACACAAAAATAGCAGGTTGTGATATCAAGATTTAAATTTAGATGTTCAAATACTGAAAGCTAGTGCACTTGCCACTGTAACATCTAAATATTTTTTAAATTATTGCTTTCAATGTACCTATATGGTACATATGTATGTATATACACATATACACATCTATCTAGATATGGAGATGTGTATATAGTTGAGAGGAAAAAAGAGAAAAGAAAGTATAAATTGGTTAGGAACACACAGCCAATAAAGGAAAAGACCTGCTTCCAGATTTTTCTAGTTTATGACTAGCTATTCCTTATACTAACCACATAGTAGTAGATGCCAAATAAATGCTTGTTGACTGAATGGGCAAAGCCCCAGATACTATGTATCCTCCCCACGCCCCGCCCCCCCCCCCAAAAAAAAAAGACTTAAAGAAAATCCTGGAGCCTGCTGGGCCTAACCTTGATACAAATATACCATCAAGCTCAAATAGAAACATTGAACTGTAGCTAAGGGTCCTTACAGGCTGTGTATTGACTTAAAAACCAAATAAGTTTTATTGCATTTTAATTTATTTTGTTAAACATTTGTCAATTACATTTCTATCTGATTTGAGTTGGAGCTCTGTTTGACGCCTATGCCCTTGTGAGTATCTTTGAAATGGAAAGGGGGGGGGGGGGGAGCATGAGAAAGCATTAATGGGTTGCACTCTAGTGAAGGAAATGCCTGCCAAATTAAGATCACAGATCTTTTAAGAGTATTAGTTGTCAATGTAAGTAAGCTACTTGTTTTGGCCTTGTGGCAAATTGAGGAAAGGTGGTTAAATAGGGAAAGAAGAGGATTACTTGATGGCATCTTTTACCTGTAGTCTTCAATATTCCTTATTGGTTATATATTGTAGACTGTTCATGTCTATCACATACCTCTCCGTGGGCCTTTGTGCTATTTTTATTTCTTTAAAAGATGTTTTATTGCCATACAGCAGCACCAATAGAATGTTATTAAAAAAAAAAAAAAAAAAGATGAGCCTTTTGCTTTTATGGGAAATTTGGGACCAGTAAAGGAGCTTTGCAATTTCCAGAGGACAATCTGGCCCACTCTTCCTGTTCAACTCTAGACCCAACATTTGTATTTACATACAGAGCAAAAAAAGGCTTATGGAACGTGAAGTTTCTCATTGATATTTAAAAAAAGAATAATAAAAATACAAAAACAAAATTACAAAAATACAGAAAAATACAAAATACCAAAAATACAAAATGCAGGAAGTGAAGAACTTAAAGAATTAGTGAGTGCAAGAATACTTGCTCTTAAGTTATGTAAATTCCTGTTGTTGAGGTTAGGAACCAAATGGTGAGGTGTAGACCACATGTTGAGGTCTACATTTGGGGTACCTAAATGAAATTAGGGTTTAGTTAAGGTCTAGTGGCAGATTTGGGGTACAGGGAGTCAAACAGAGTTCCCCTGCAACCCCCTTAGATTCGGCGCAAGGATACGGCGGTATATGAGGTCTAGTAGTGGCGCGGAATTCCCAATAAAAGCATTTATTGGCCCAGAGAGCTAGATTAATAAAAGAGGTTTATTATTGAGTTTAGAAGTAGGAGATAGGTGAAGGTAGAGATAAGGAGGGCACTGGACAGAGGGTCCAGTGGACAGAGGGTCCTCACATGGCGACCATGTTTGGAATCTCTGCAAAGAGGGGTTCCCAGTGTGGTCCTTTTAAGTCGGAGACTTAGCTCCAGGGGCTTTGGGGTGTAGCCCCAGAGTTGGCTCAGATCCGGGTGGGGCTGGGACAGATCCAGACCTTCTATTGGAATTCAAAGGGACTAGGATTTGTGAGTCAAAGGGTAATTTACATTAGCTAGGGGGGTTGGGAATCAAAGATTGGAATCTTTCCCACATCACTGTCATGTCACTAAAACATCTAAAAATACCGACATTTTAAATATGGTAATAAATGGCAAAACGACATTCATCTTGATACCTGGAAAATGATCTTATAGTAAATTTTATTTAGAAAAATTGAAATGGAAAAAAAGTGAAATGTAGTAAAACCTGTTGTAGCAGCTGAATTTTTCTCCAAGTGGGAAACAAATGAACTAATGTTCCCAGGCTCAATATTGTCACCATGATACTTCAAGCAACCATACTAATTATTCCAGACAAATAAAAAGTTCCTAAATTGAGTTAACATCAGAAATGTTAAATTTCCAGACTTTTATGATTTTTACTACATGGCATAGCTTGGAACAGATAGCATGCTGTCATTTTCACCACCTATAAGGATAATTATTCTGCATACTTTCATGGAGATTCAGAAGAGTCTACTTTAGCAATAAGTTTAAGTCTGTAAAGCAGTATTGAGATCTCTTAAGCTCTAGATACTTTATACTCAAACTATGTTACATAATAGCATCATCAAATACTGAATAATTGTTGTTCAATATCTTTCAGTGACTCTGCTTGGGGTTTTTCTTGGCAGAGATAGTGTAATGGTTTACCATTTCCCTCTCCATCTCTTTTTACAGATGAGACAACAGGGAAGGGACCTGCACAGAATCATATGTGTCTGAAGCCAGATTTGAACTCAAGAAAATGATTCTTACTGACTCTAAGACTGGCTCTATCCACTGAGCCACCTGGCTATGAATAATTACTTTTTTAAAATTTCAATTTAATTTTAATTCATTTTTATTTTTATTCATTACTTTAAAGTAGTTTTTAAATTTTGTTTATTTTCAAAATTTAAGTCTAGTCTAATCTTAAACAAAAACTTAACTCTCATTTTGCTCTCATTTTTCCAAAGGCATTGATTAAAACACTCTTGATGTCTTATCATGACATAGAAGTGAGTCTGGTTTCTCAGAAACAATCTCTGTGGAGCCTAAGATCTGGTACATTCCAGCCCCCCTGGAAAGAGATTAAGTACCCAGCTCACAGGATCAGAGAGCTAGAAGGAATCATCAAAATCTAGTCCAACTCCTTCTTCAGACAGGAAGAGTTTTCTTAAGGTCACTTAACTAATGATTAATAAGCTTAGTACAGGAATGCAGCATGGCTAGATTATGGGATAAGGTGGAGGAAATTGTAATTCAACCATGAAGAATTTAATGCCATCAACATCTTCAGTTCTTAATGTTATTTAAATATTCAAATCTTTATGATCAATTAGGTTAAGTTGAAATTTACAGTGAAAGGGACCTTAGAAACACTATTATAGCTAAAAAGGGAAAACACTGTATATTAGCATGTGGCAACTGAGAGGTTAGAGTCCTGGACTTGGATTCAAAAAGACCTTGAGGTTGAAGCCTGTCTCAGATACTTATTAGCCGTGTGACCCTGAGCCAATTACTGATCATCTCCCAGCCTCAGTTTCATCAACTATAAGATAAGGCCAATGGCTCCTAAAGTTTGGATTGTTGTAAAATGTTAAATGAGATGATATAAAACTCTTTGAAAACCTTAAAATGCTATAAATGCTAGCTATTAATAAATTTGAGGGAGAGTGAAAAAAAAAAGTGTGACAATGACTGAAGAAAGATATACAACAATACATGTGTGTATGTGTGTGTATCTCCAATCCTCCACGCCACACTTAACAGAAGAGTGAAGAAATTGCTTCTGGTCTTCTAAAAGCAACTTGTGAAAACTCAGATGGGAAGGAGGCTAAGGAAATGCTATTAAAACCTATTAAGATGGTAAACAGGGAAGAGCTATAAAAACAATACAATACAGATAAACTGTAGTAGGGAAAATAATGAGTCTGAACATGAGGCCTATATTATCCTTGTTAATTCAAGGCACAGGAAGCACAAACAGAACCTGGGGCACCCATCTCACAAACACACACACACACACACATTCCAGAAAAGTTGTTCCGGATTCAATAAGCTTTTATCAGTACACAAAGTCATAGTTTGTGACCTTAGGCAAGAAACTTCTCATGAACTTTTCCCACCTATAAAATGAGAACCCATGTTGTAATGAGAAATTAGAGTAGGATTGTATCCCTGACTGGGGTGGGGGGTAGGGAAGAGGTGGGGAATGGGGAAACCAATGTTTACTTTTTCCAGTAAACCTGAGGAGACATTAGTTCAAAACAATAGGTATTGAATCAAACTCCTCTTGGGCAGTTGCTTTTGGAAAGCAGCATGGTAATGACTAGGATATGGGCATGAAATAAGGAAAATCTAGATTCAAATCTTGGCTCAGACACTTCCTAGGTGTGTGACGCCCAGCAACTTGCTTAACTTCAGTTTCCTCATCTCTAAAATGAAGGAGTTGAAGTCATTGGTCTGTTCTATAAGTATAGATCTATATTCCTATGAAAGAGCATAACAAAGTGACAAGGGACTGCCCTTTCTATACATACACTTCAGTAGAGTTGCCCATGTCATTTGGGAAAGGATTTTCCTAAGAGAATGCATGTTACCAAGGAATATACATGAAGGGAATGCATAAGACCTGGTTAATGTATACATAGAAGACACATATATGGGCAACTCATTCCTCCCAAAACTATAGGGCTGCTGATATCCTCTACTATTGTCATCACAAATTCCTTTTAGGCAACAAATCTTTTTTCTGCTGGGTATTGTGTCTCTGAGGTATGATAAATGGTGTCCTGATTGTAAAACTGCTCTCTCCTCTCTTTCTTATCTAGTGTTGTACCACAGTTCCCTAATTGTCCCAACTCAGTTTCCCTAAATTGGTCCTGCCTCAGTTTCCCTAATTGGTCCTACCTCAGTTTCTTTAATTTTTCTGCCTCAGTTTCCCTAATTGGTCCCACCTTGGTTTCTTTAATTGTTCTGCCTCAATACCCTTAGTTGCAAACCTCCCTCTGGTTCATGAAGACTTATATAACTCAGGGCTATTTGCTCTAAGGTTATAAATTGTCAATGTGTAAACTCCAGACTTGTGTCTGTAATCAGACACTATCTTGAACTCCCAGCTTGTTAGAATTTATGATCCTACCCCCAATCTGTCAGAACCGAATTTATGGTTTCTGCCTGGAGATTCCCTCTCACCAGAGTTTGGACTCTACCCCCCTGCCTTTGTTTAGCTTCTGTGTATAAATAGGTCATGGAGAACTCGGACTGGCTGCTGGATGCTGGATTTTTGGAGACGATAGTCTCATTCAGCCCTGGGACCAAACCATGGATCCATTTGGTCCTAGTAAATCTCTCCCTTTCAAATAAAATATTTAAAAATTCTCTAATCTCTATCTTGCCTCGGTTTCTCCAGCATTACAGTATGCTCTGAGTTTCCGTTTCAGGAAAAGATCAGGTTAGTTCAGTTTTCCGTTTGGGGATTATATTTCAGTAAAAATACTATTAGACCATAAAATGCAATAAAAAATTACTTAGGATAAAGTTGAAAAGGTTACAATTCAGTAAAAAGTTACTTCTTTACAATTCAGCTTTTCATAATTAACACTAGATTAAAGATATCCCACAGAGCATAGGAAATCCCTTGCTTTAAGTCAATAGCTTCCCTACTTTCCCCTTATAAGAACACCAAATTAGTTTACTTCAAACAGATGCTACTTCTACCACACATACTATTAAAGTATGGAGTCTAGAAAGTGTCTCCTAGACTGGGGTAGCATTTTGTTTTAGCACATAGTAGAGGCAAGAATAGTACATAACTGAGATCCTCACATCTAGTTAGGGAGAACTAACAAAAGCCAGAAGAGGCTTAATTCTTGTTATATTCTTAGCTGCGATCCTTTATCCTCAAAACCTATTTCAGGTACTCTCCAAATAAAACTCACCTATGTGGAAGTCAGAGCAATGAAGTTCACCACATTTGGAGATCCCCTTTTGTGAAGATCGTGTATTTTTAAATCAACATGAGTCAGGAATTCAGGTTAGGGGAAAACCGTCAGTCTTTATTCTTAGTGAAGAAGGATCAGAGGTGGAAGAGAATCGGCGATAGCAATGTGTGCAGCTGAGTCAAGAAGATAGCTCGACCAGCAACCACACAACCAGCAGCTCGGAGTCTCGAACCCAGGCCCAATCTCCCCCAGCTTCTCTTCCTCTCTCTCTCTCTGCCTCCACCCACCAAAATCGTCATTCCCTATACAACACATCAGGACTTGCACAGAGAGTGGGCAGGGACCATTCTTTATCCAGTCATGTATATTAATAGAGTATAGCCCAATTACTATTTAGCCTCATGTACTTGGGACCTCAGTGCATCAACTCAAACCTCAGCCCATTACATCTCCCGCTTTCTTTTATTTTAGAACACAGGTGGTCATGACATCCCTGACTCCTCAGGGAGGTCAGAGCTCCCAAGGGGAGGTGATCACAGCCTTCCTAACTTCTCAGAGAAGGAGGTGAAAGCACCAAAAAGGAGGTGATCACAGCCTCCCTGACTTCTCAGAAAAGGCGGTGAAAGCACTAAAAAGGAGATGATCACACCCTACCTGACATCTCAGGAAGGGAGATGAAAAGCACCAAAGGGAAATGGAAGGTTGCTAGGGTTTCTGGGCTGAAGGGTCTTATTATGCACAAAACCTATCAGCATGGGAGCTATTACACAAGCTATAAGCAATAACGCAGAGGTTATTAGGGATGACCCTCCCCTCAGTCAGTGCAGGCTCGATGTGGTGTAACAAACATGAATTTTACACGCAAGTAGCAGAATAGCAAACAATATAAATCAACATGGTGTTAGAAAAGATCACCAGAAGTCCTAGAAAGAGGGTATAAAACACAGTCACACATCACCTTCTTCAGCAGCCAAGAGATAGTCCAAAACCAATCTATTGTCCATTGTTTCACATGTCAGGGAATCCAATGATCCCCCTGAGTTTTTGAAGTCCTGCAAAAGTCTTTATGTGTTAGGGAATCCAATGATTCCAGCAGATTTTGAAGTGTTGTAACAGTCTCATCATTTCTCAGAGAATCCAATGATTCCTGAGAGTTTTCAAGTCCTATGTCTCAGAGAATCCAATGATTCCTGAGGGTTTTCGAGGCCTATGGCTCAGAGAATCCAATGATTCCTGAGGGTTTTGAAATCCAACAATCTTTGATGTCCATGAGTCAAATGCCATAACTGCCACGCTCTTTCAATGGTGAGCACAATCAGCAACAGAACTACTCCGATATTTCTTGGTCTTTCTCCTTTTGTTTAAGGGTCTGCTCTGCCTCTCTAGAATGGACAAGGCGAATATGGCTCGTTTGGCACCCATCTGATTCCTTCTCCACCTGTAGAGATACAAGCAAACCTTCCCTAAAGCAGTTAGCTCTATCTGGTCCTTTCCATTCACACTTTCTGGGTCTTCCAATCACCTGGCGATTATCTAAAGATAGTGGAGCTTGCTGCATTGGACACTGACCTTCCGTGGGTTATAAAACCTGTCTGCTGGAGCCAGTATCTTTGTCAAAATCAAGAAGTTAATAGTATAAAAGAGCTAGATTTAGAAGTTCTCTAGGGTTACCTGTGGTCTCTTTCTTTTGTTTTTGAGGGAGCGTCTTAATATCTCTGTTTCTCCTTCCACTATTGGCTGTCCTTGAGGATTAAAAGGTATGCCCATGGTGTGTAAAATCTTATACTGTGCGCAAAAGTGTGCAAAATGTTTTGAAGTATAAGCAGGACCATTGTCTGTTTTTATTGCTTGTGGCACACCCATAATGGCAAATGCTTGTATGAGGGAATTCAGTGACCACTGGGCTGTCTCTTTGCTGCTGGCATTGCAAAAGTGAATCCTGAAAAGGTGTTCTACCACAACATGGATGAAAGACAGACGACCAAAAGATTTATAATGGGTCACATCCATTTACCAGATTTCATTGGGTCTCAAACCACGAGGGTTCTTCCCTGGAGGCAGTGTAGAGTGTGGAAAGGAAGGCAAGCGAAGGCTTTTACTATGCTCCTAGTCTTCTCTTGTTATTCCAAACTGTAAACGTAAAGCTCGAGCAGCCTGATATTTAGAATGAGATGCCTGAGCTTTTGGAACAAAGGGGTATTGACAACATAGTTAGAAGGTATCGCCTTTGAATTTGCCATCAAATATGGGACCTGGAAGTCCACTAGAATGGACATGTAATATATAGATCTTACCTGGATGTTTTCACTTGCTCTTTGAAGTTTCTTAAAGAGCTGATATATATTAGAGGCTGCAAATTTTATTTGGGCTGTGGAATTCTTTGTACCACACCTACTGAATAGGCCGAATCAGATATTATATTTATGTCTCCTGGATAATAAGTAAGAGCTAGAATGATCGAGTACAATTCATTCTGCTGAGTGGACTGAAAAGGAGTTCTGACTACTCTCTTTATAGTTAGATCATGAGAATACACAGCACAAATATTATGTTTGGATGCATCCGTGAAGATAGTTGGTCCTTTAAGAGGAACTTTAGAAACTTTTTTCAAGAGTCCATCGCCAATTATGTAATAGTCTAGTTATCTTTAATGGAGACCCATGTAAAAATTTGGAGCCATGGCTAATAAAATTTGCCTACTTGATGGTCTCACAACACACATTAATTTGTGTATTGGTATAAAAGGTGTATATCTTGTCAGGTCTTGTCCCAGATAATTGTACTGCTCGCTTAGTGGCCTTTAATAAAATTCTAGCCACAAGCACTGGGTAGGGAGTAAGGCTTTGTTCTGGTTGGGCCGGGAGGTTCACCCACTCTATCACACTGTGTCCTTGATGAAGGACTGCTGTGGAGTGCCTATTGTGTGGCAAAAACTGATATCTCCAAGGGTTTTTGAGTGACTCTTTCAACCACATTGGATAAAGCCAGTTCAACTTCTCTCAAAGCCTCTTGAGCTTCTTTTGTAAGCTGGCGTGGTGAATTTAAAGCACTGTCTCCCTTAAATGTCATATAACGGTTGTAAACTGATAGGTAGTCAAACCTAACACTGGTCGATCCATTGATATCTCCTATCAATTTCTGAAAATCATTCAATGTGCTTAGCTTTTCTGTTCTTAAGGAGAGTTTTTGAATTGTAAGCACCTTAGGGTATACTTCATATCCTAAATATTGAAAAGGAGCATGTCTTTGAATTTTTTCTGGTGCTATGTACAATTTGTAATTCCTTAGTGTTTCTATGGTCTTTTGTAGACATGCCTCTAACATTTGTTCCTCAGGTGCACATCCCAAAATGTCATCCATGTAATGTAATAGCATAACTTTTGGGAATGCTTTTCTTACTGGAGCAAGAGCAGCAGCAACATACATTTGACACATAGTAGGGCTGTTTTTCATTCCCTGTGGCAAAATTGTCATTCCATATCTTTATAAGGCTCAGCTAAGTTACGCTGGGCACTGAAAAGGCAAATCTTTTCATATCCTTCTTATCCAGAGGGATAGAATAGAAACAATCCTTAATATCTATGACCCAAAGAGGCCATTATCTAGGCAACTGAGTAGGAGATGGAAGTCCAGGCTGAAGAGTTCCCATAGTTTCCATCTGTTCATTCACTTTTCTTAAATCCGTTAACATCCTCCATTTTCCAGATTTCTTTTTCACAACAAACACTGTTGTGATTCCACTGTGTAATTCCAAGGACTTAGAGAAGGTTTTAAGTGTCCTTGGTCAAGCTGCTCCTGTACTATATCTAATAAGGCCTGAATTTTATCTTTACTTAAGGGCCACTGCTCTATCCATACTGGTGTATCAGTTTTCCATTGGATAGGAACAGGTGAAAGTGTTGGAGGCCTTCAAAGCAGCCCTCTTAAAAACAAGTACTCATTTTAACCCTAATTGCTGTAGAAACGTCTCTTCCCCACAGATTGAGGGGGATTTTTTCAACTATAAAAGGAGTAAAAACTCCTGTTTTGCCTTCAAAAGTCCATCTCATAGGGGCAGCACTAACTTTAGCTGCTATTGTCCTCCCACACCAGACATGTAGATGTCTCCTTTAATCTTTGGCCAGTGACTGGGCCAGCTGGCACCTCTAATGATCATCCGATCTGCACTAGTGTCTACCAATCCTTCCAATAGAAGGCCATTTATATAGATTGTGAGCATAGGTCGGTCAGTTGTTACAGCTGCTGTCCAGTAAATTGCTGGATTTTGTGATCTGGAATCAGAATCTGGTGACTATCACCAGGCTGTTATTAGGATTCTGTATGAGTAAACCTGATGCTACTATTTCTCCTGGGTGATAAGTCAACATTGTCTGCCTGAATTGGTGACTGGGATATTATCTACAATTCCCAGTTTCCCACATCAATATGTGGATGGACACTGTTTATCTCTCTCAGGAGGTAAAATGGTCCAACCTACTGTGCCTGGAGGCAAGGGATCCATAGGCTGGAGAGGAACAATTTCACCTCTCCAGGGGGTATCTCAGTTGTCTCAGCTGCATACAACTCTATTCTCCTAATTGTAATCCCTTTCTCCCATCAGGTTGCTTCCTTTCTGCCATCCCTTTGGCTTCCGGCTGATTGGTCATATTGGGGTATTGGCCGTCGGCACTCTCTGGGTCCCTTGGCTGCCATCTGCCCCAAGTGTTTTTGCCTGGGGCCCTGGGGCTGGCCCCCTCCCTTCCCTGCCTGTCTCATTCTAGGCCCAATGGAAGCCTCTTTTGCATTTTGGACATGGGGGTACTGGGTCTTATTCTCCACCCTGTTTTTCTCACTCTGCCTCTGTACCAACATTGAGCTTTGATCCCTCTTTACCACAAAAAGCTTGGCGTTCTCTAGAAGTCCCTTGCTGGAAGGGGACCCTGTCTACCATTTGGGATCTTGGGAAGTCTGCATCATAGTCTGGCTTAAAAAGGCATTTGTGCCCACTGGGCACACATCTTATGAACTCCTCTAAAGGGACATCCTTGGGCAGTCCTATATAATCCTTCTGCACCCTCATTAGCATTTTCCTTAAAGTTGCCTTATTAAAACATCTATTGTTGGTTTTCCCCATTAGTTCTTGTGATAGCAGTCTGCAAACGTCCCCAAAAGTCAGCAAAGGGCTCATCTGGCCCTTGCATTATTTTGTGAAGGCCTCACCTTTGTCATTTTATTGAATCAAAAACCCGGGTTTGATAGCTTGAACAATTTGCTCATATGCTACTTAATAATTAACCTGTGCTGTGACGTCTATGGACCTATACCTTTAGTAGGTCATGGTGATCACAGCATGAACAAAGATTTGACTATTTTTGTTGGGCTTGTATCCTCAGAACTCCTATATTCAGAAGCCACATTAATTTTTGTCCAGGTTCGGCATACCCTTGTATAGATTTCCATCAAAATTAAGATTTCCCAAATTCTTTAATGCACTTAACATAAGCTGATGTACCCATAAGTGCAAGCCTTTTTAAGATCTTTTTAGTTCTATGTTAAAAGGGGCTTCTTGGCTTTTTGACCTGGGATTAGACTGGGAAATTACAGGACAGATAAGTGGCTGAAGCTCCCGGTGTCCACCCCTTTTCTTTGGCCTTTATTGCCCTCTTGCATCTCTCATATTGGTCCTGTCCTGCCCCCCCCCCCTCCCCCTCCTATCCCGGAGGGTGGAGTTGGTGGAGGAGGGTCAATCCTTGCTCCGGGGGTGGAGCTGAGCTGCCTCCTGGGGGAAGGTCCCCAACCTTGCTCACTTAATCTTCCATGCCTGTGGGGATATGGTCATTTCCTTCATTGTCTTCCTCCTTAATATCATGGCTAATTTGGAAGTAGGGATAAGTTTCTTAGTCTAACTTAAATATATTGTATAAATAAAATGCCTGGATAAATTGAGTGAGGACCACATTCTCTGAAATGAATGGACATCTCTTGTCCAACCGGGAATTATCTAAGTCTGCTCCTCCTCTATGACCAAGGGGAATGGAGTTTAATATACCACAAATCTTCTATCTGTTCCCAAGTTATAAATAACCCATGTATTTCTAACACTTATGCATCTTTCATCCCACTCTTGGGTGGGGTTGGCTTTAGGGATGGAAGTCTTTAGCTAGCATTTGTCCCATTTTAGCCAAAAAAGATTTGGTTTAGTTTTTAAGAAAATAAGTTCCTTATTTGTCTATTAACAATACTCACCCAAGTTCCTGGTCACCAGAGACTTCTTCAGTCTTTGGTTCCCACCGTTGGGCGCCAAATGTGAAGATCGTGTATTTTTAAATCAGCAGGAGTCAGGAATTCAGGTTAGGGGAAAACTGTCAGTCTTTATTCTTAGTGAAGAAGGATCAGAGGTGGAAGAGAATCGGCAATAGCAATGTGTGCAGCTGAGTCAAGAAGCTAGCTCGACCAGCAGCCACACAATCAGCAGCTCGGAGTCTCGAATCCAGGCCCAATCTCCCCCAGCTTCTCTTCCTCTCTCTCTCTCTGCCTCCAACCCACCAAAATCGTCATTTCCTATACAACACATCAGGACTTGCACAGAGAGTGGGCAGGGACCATTCTTTATCCAGTCATGTATATTAATAGAGTATAGCCCAATTACTATTTAGCCTCATGTACTTGGGACCTCAGTGCATCAACTCAAACCTCAGCCCATTACACCCTTTGACAGGTTGCAAATAAAGTTAGGCAAAAACAAAAATGGAAGACAGAAAGTAAACCATCCTTTTCAAAGTTGTAGGGTTCCTATCCTTCTCTTTAATATATGTATCTGACAAGGGGAGCCCAGAACCACACACTCTCTCTCTCTCTCTCTCTCTCTTTCTCTCTCTCTCTCTCTCTCTCTCTCTCTCTCTCTCTCATTTTGGGGGGAAAGCTTGGGAACTCCCTCAGAGAAGAACTCCCTTAGAGAAGCTCTTCCCTCAGAGACCTACCCCAGGGAATAAAGATAAAGTGGTTTCATTCTGTTATCTGGGTGGGACTAGTTAGTCCAGGACCACTCCTACTTAGCCCAAGCTGGAAATGAGATTTCTATCGAACTCTATTGAGTTGGAGATTAGCCCAGAGACACTCATTCAATTTCAAGATTCTCTGATTCCAGCTCAAACTGCTCCCAGACCCCCCCCCAAGAGCTGCCCCCAGCTTCTAGCCAAGGTTTCAATTATAAAAGGAGGCACCTGGGCTCAAGCCTTTGCAGCAGAGGACCTCAATGCAGGAATCATGGCAGTCTAAGGGACCGCCCTTGGCATAGCTATCTGCAAGGGACTCTCTGCCCACTGAAAGACATTCTCTTTCAGCATTACTCCCTCTTTATCTTTCTCACCTATTTCCCTAACAATACCTTATTCACCTCTCTGTTGGGACTTCTCTGCTAGAAACCTTCTCTGCTAGAGAATTTCTCTGCTAGATCTTCAATAATAAACTTCTTTTGCCAGTTTAACTTTTCAGATTCATAAATTCATTTACAAAGGATCTATGCCAACTAGAAGGGGGTTCCCACAATTCCCTGTCTTGCGCCGAACCTCATCATATCTGACTGCAATAAAACCTCAGATTTTGCTTCTCTTTCAGTGAACAAAGAGTCTTATTGTCTCCCTTGCTACTTATCATTGTACTGTATTTTCTCCAGAGAATTCCAATACAGTGATATTCAGGTCTCATCTCTCAATAATGCTTGCAATTCTTCAAAACCTCCAATTTCCTCTCCAATTAATTCTGGATTCTCTAAGATACAGAAGAATAAAACATTTTTTGGGGGAGGCGAATTGAATGGTGATTGCATAGACTTCCAAATTCACATATCTATTGGAATTTATATAATGTTGAAAGAAGCATTCCAACAAAATTTTAAGTTCTAAATTCTACAGGTGTTTCAATATGGGGCAATCTCTTATCTCTTCAAGTCAACGCATAAAGATACCACATAAATAGATTTATTTTAAAATAACTGGAGAGGGCAGCTAGATATTGCAATGGATAGTGTTGCAGGTGGATTAGCATAGCTACAACCAGAAGTTTAACTCTGGGGGAGGACAGGAGGACAGCTAACTAAAGCATGGGTCAGGCAGGAGATGAGAAACTTTTATTCCATAGCTAGCTCAGCTTTATATAGAGCATGAGAGAAGAAACACCTGCACTCTGTCTCATGGGAGCCAAGCTGGCCCCTCTATGCCTCACTTCCTTAGTGGTTTCATGGGAAAGGGTCTCATGGAGAATATACTGAATCCAGAGCCTGCTCTTCATGGGAACAGGAGAGTTGTAAGCTCTGACCTGAACTTGTGGCTTAGACTCTCCAAGTCCCCTACAGATAGGGCACTAACCCTGAAGTCAGGAAGACTTGAATTCAAATATGATCGTAGACTCCTAATACTACTACTGTGGGACTCTACTAGCTGTGGGACTCTAGGCAAGTCACTTCACCCAATTGCCTCACCCCAAAATAAATAACTCTTGAAAACATATTTTTATCTTTACCAGAGTTCTTTTCTAAAAATATTTCTTGAAATAAAGAAATATTAAAAGAAAATTAAAATTATATAAAATTATATATGTATATATATAGTGATAATGAATATTTAAAAGTATCTATTATGTGCTAGATACTGTTCTAGATACTGAGAGTACAAAGACAATAAATTGTATTCTCCAATTTTTATTCTACCAAAAAAGACAATTTGTATTACAGAATAAAGAATTACAGAATAAATACAAGGTTGTTAGAATGGGCACTAAATTTGGGAAAATCAGTAAAGACTTTCTGTAGAAGATAGTTTTTGGACTGGAAGAGAGTTTCAGTGAGGCAGAGGTGAGAAGGAAGGGGATTTTAATAACAAGGAGAAGAGACAAGGCAGAGGAACCATTGCAAAGGAATGAGAAAAAGAAGTTGGAGTGCTACGGGTAGGGAACAGAAAAGCTAGTTAGAATGAGTGGCAGAGTGCAGAAAGAAATTTTTTATGAGATTGGGGCCAGATTGTAAAGAGTTCATTTGGACCCATTCTTGTCTAATCTTATGAAAAATCAGGAAATTTATTAGACTAAGAAGTCTTGAACTTATGTTGAGGCAATCACAAGATGCATTGGGTTGGACAGACTGGGACCATGTCTTAAACCTAAATCATTCTGGTTCTCATAGGTTGACCAGAGATAGTTCCCAAACCAAGATAGTTCCTAAGTCACTGTTTGAACTCTGCCTCGGAATGAATGTAAATAGCAATTGTTTCTATTTTGGCCAGAAATCCTAAAGGTCTTCCCAAGATTGATTTTTTTAAAACTAGGTAAAAAGAGTTATTCTCTGCTTCATTTCTTACCTAGCTTTAGTCATTGTTTGGGCTACTAAACTAAGACCTGTTAAAGGCCTTGGCTTAAAAAGGCCAATATCTCCCATTGTATGCAGAGCCACCTGCAGTCATTCTGATCTATATTTTGCCACTGGGCCCAGATTGGCTCCAGAGGAGAAAGAGAAGCTCATGACTTTGCACAGCCCTCCCTCACTTCATTTCACTTGCATGTCATAATATCCCCTCCCTGATCCTCTTCCATAATGAAGGACAAACAACAGCAACAAGAATATCTTCACAGTCCCTCATGCTTAGATGTCCCACTATCTTTCTCCCTTTTTTCTCCTCTTACCCATGTTCAGGCTGTTAAGGTATTGCCAAAACTTACTGATTACAATATCTCTCAAACCCCCTCATCCCTTATCTCCTCTGACAATATCACCTTTCTAGTGCAGGCTTTCATCTCAAGCCTTGAGTACTACTATAGTTTGTTTATAGATCTGTCTATCTCAGCTCTCAAAATGGAGGTCTGCTTGTCACAAGTACACACACACAACCCACTTAATAAATTCTGGTGGCTTCCTATTCCTTCTAGGGTCAAAATCAAAATGCTGTTTGAAATTCAAAGCCCTTCCTAATTAGCCTTCTCCTACATTCCAGTCTCCTTACATCTTATTTCCCAAGACATACTTTTCAATAACACAGGACTCTTGGTTGTTCCATAAATAAGATCCTCCATCTTTCTGCTCTGGACGTTTTCTGTGGTTTTTCTTCCTGTGCCTAGAACACTATCCTTCCTCCACTACAAGTGCTAGATTTCCTGGCTTCCTTTAATCCTAATTAAAATCCCACCACCTACAGAAAACCTTTCTAACCCCTCTTGATTCCAATACATTCTCTCTTTTAATTAGGTCCAATTTCTCTGGTGTATAGCTTGCTTGATATATGTTTACATGTTGTCTCCCCCATTAAAGAGTAATCTTTTTGAAGGCAGGGACTGTCTTTTGCCTGGTATCCCCAGTGCTTAGCACAGTGTCTGACAATAGAAATGGGTGCTTAAAAATGTTTCATTGGTTAATTAATTAGGGACCTTCAGCTCAGGAGAGTTGAACTTTTATGGAATAAACAGATGTCTGAGTTGTGCTAATTTTAACATTATTATTATTACTATTATTTATCAAGTGAAATGGCCTATGAATTTTCCTTTCCTTTTTAACCTGGGGTTGTAGGGAAGCAAGCCTGGAAGTAGAGAGAGGGAAGAAGAGGAAAGGAATCAGAAAAGCCTACTTTGGTTTGTATTAGGGTAGGAGTGGGCAAGGATACCCAATTTAAAACATTGAAGCCTTGCTTATCCAAAGTTTAGACTCAAAACTATTGGGAAATGAGCAATGTATTTACAACTATAACATCACCGAACTTTTGTAGAGTGAGACAAAAGATGTAAAGGATAACTTAGTTGCCTCTCTGCATACAGATTTAATGTTGACTTCTTGTTGGTCATTGCTGACATCACAATTAAATTTGATTTAGCAATCATGATCCAAAATGTCAAAAATGTACATTCACATATCTCTCAAATTTGATCTATTATCAACCAATATACTAAGCATTACCAAGTACTTATTTTCTTTATACCATATAGGTCCTTTCCCCTTTTATTAGATCTCTTTTGGATACCAATTTAATGATGGTATTTTTGGGTAAAAAAGATAAAATATAAAATGGATTTTTTTTTAATGAAACAAAGTAATAGGTTTCCTATTACCTGTTATTCCACAAGCTATGCTTTTCAGAAATTGACTGTTTGAAACCAGGCTTGCTTATCTGCAGTGAATCATATTTACTTTTGAACTCAGAAATATAAAGTAAGAGGTAAAATTAAGAAATAACTTTGGAGAAAATAAGTTTTTAAGCCTATGTTACTTGTTGTAATACTGTGGGATTTGGTGTGTTGTTTTATTTTCATAAAGAGTAGAACTAGTGAACTATTTTTTAAAATAATATACCCTAGACATCCTTGAAACTGAAGGATCTCAAAGCTTAAAATTTTATTTCAAGTGTGATCTGAAAATTAGGAATTGTAGTAAAACTCCTGCAACAGCTGGTAACCAATATAATTATATGAATTAATGTAGGCCTCTATTAAACTAGTTTGTAATAAAATAGATAATTAAATTAGGAATCAGAGAACTAGATGCAAACTGATAACCCAGAAAAGATATCCAAAACCAAAGGAGTCTAGAATGTGAAGAGTTAATTGGGAATGCAATATATTGTTTATGAGAAGTCATGGAAACCAAGACCCATTTAGAATATTCCACAGTGGATAGTGTGAAATAATTACCAGATGCTGGTATGGGCAGAGACCAGGCAGAACATTCTGGAACTCCCTTTCTTTGTGTGCCAAAAGGAAAACAACTACTAAATTCTTGGCTTGCCTTAATGATAATTTCTTCCTTCAGAAAATGGAGAAAATATCAAAGGAAATATCTCGTCTGCCCCTAATTCTGATGAAGAGGAAATGAATGCTAAAGTAGTAACAATGAAAAGCTTGATAGAAATTGGACATTGTTTTTTTGAGTTTATGAAAAAGAAGACACAGGGAACCTAGATTTTTAGGAAAATAGATTTCAAAGAGTTCAGAGAAAGGATTGGTAAGATACCACATTGTGGAAAGTTGCCATATTAGGTGAGATGCTTAAATCTTTAAGAGGAAGCAATAATACCCCTGTGAAAGAAAAGGTGGAGTTGTCCAAAGAAATTGATTTGATTATATGAGAGATGCATTGATCAGCTTAAATATTTAAATAACATGCATAGGAGATAAAAGAAAGGGTAGATAATGGGGAATAAATATACAATTATAGCACAGTCCTGCAACAAAATGTCAGAAGCAGTAAAACTAAGACTGTATTGAGGCTGATGATAAATACCAAGGATATCATAAATCTTCATTGGATTTAACACTATGAATGAAATAAGAGAAGCAAAGAAAAGGGATAAGACTATTGTTTAGGACTGATCAGATATTGATAAAAGATGACAGAGAAAGCCATCTCAATTCTTTTTTGTTGTTTGTTTTTTATAAATAAAAAGGGCAAAATTTATTTTATAAATAAAAAATAGGCAATAGTGACCCAAAATACAAGAAAGAACGAAATAAGATTTTACCTAGGTGATCTCAATAATCAGACCCAATCCAACAATATCTCAGGATTCTGAAAAAAATGGTAGAGGTGACTGCTGAGCCACTGGAAGGGAACTTGAAAAGATCTTGGAGAATGAGAGAGGTGCTGTGGGACAGGTGCCATAGAACTGGTCAAGAGCAAATGTCTCAATAATTTTGAAAACAACTACAACAAAGATATATTTGAGTCAAAATGATAGACCTGTGAACTTGACATCAATTGTTTCCAAAATTCGAGGATAACATCAAAGAAAAAGGTTGATAATAACTAAAAAGAAAAGCAATGATGATAAAGAAATAGAATGACTCTTTAATTACAGCATAATTAATCAAGATTTTTCCAAAGCATTTTACAAAGTCTCTCTCACTATGTTTAGAAATATGATATGAACCATACAACATTATAGTTAAGTGGATTCTGAAATAGTGGAATAACAAATAGTTATTAATCAGCTTGGACGGATAGCACTAGCAAAATGTCTCATGGATCTAATTGGCTTTGTGTTGTTCAATATCATTAATCATTTTGATAAAGGCATGTAGAAAATGCTTTTCACATCTGCATATGGCATAGAGCTGAATTAACTAGTGCATGCAGCAACAGTCAGAATCCAAATAGATTTAAATAGTCTACAAGGTTGAGTTAGTTTCAAAGATGAAACTTGCTAAGTTATGGGGTTCTACAGAGAGGGAGGGAATGTCTGAACAGGGCCTCTCGCCTGTGAGCAAGTTGCTGTGTAGAGGGTTGCAGATAGTGGGGTAAGGTTCCAAGTGAGGTATAAGACCCCACTTCCATTGAGGTAGGGAAGGTTCTTTTCTAAGCATTTGTCCCATTTCAGCTGAAACACTAGTTTAGCCCTTACCAAAATTTCTTGCTGGTCTATTTTTATACTGACCCTATTTCCAGGTCATGGGGGACTTCTCCATTGAACTCACAATTGTGTCAGTCGAACTGCTGAGTATAAATCCTTAATTCCACGTTTGGGTGCCAAAATGTGATGTTCTGGTTAGCTTTCTGGAGAGCCTTTGGATCAGCCTGGATTTCAGCAGAATAATCACCACAAGAATAGTCAGGAATAAAGTCCAAAATCTTTATTGTCTCCTTCAATCTGTGTCAGCAGTCTCAGCCAATCAACCAGTCAGTAGTCTGCAATCTCAATGTAATGTACTGCTTTCTAGAGCCCCCAAGTTGTGGTGACAAAACTTACTGTTGCTTTCTAGAGCCCCCACACTGGGGTGGATTAAAATATAGTGTCCAGACTAGTTCTCTAGAGGATCTCAGGACCAGCCGGAGTCCTTGAGCTTAGTGGGGAAGTAATGAAGGCAGGAGAGCCACCATAGGACTGGTCAAATATTCTCTTCTCTGGCTGAGTTTGTCCCCAGTTTATATACTCTATTAAAATTAAATTAATTCATCATACTGAATATAAGCCAATCATTATATCACTAGGGAATCATTATTTGTTGTAAGATTAAATCATTAATACTGAACTAGAGAACTATTAATCACCATGCTAAACTAGATAACTATTGTCTTATCAATTCCACTGAGTTAAACACCTTTTTGCCTCCACCTTTCTGGCCCACTATATCTCCCACTTTCTTTTGTTTTAGAACATAAGTGGTCACACCCTCCTGACTTCTCAGGGAGGTGAGAACCCCAAAAAGAATGTGATCATGCCCTCCCTGACTTCTCAGAAAGGGGGGGGGGGGTGAAAACACCAAAAAGGAGATGATCATGCCCTCCCTGATGGCTCAGGAAGGGGATGAAAACATCAAAGGGAAATGAGGAGTCAAACCAGATTTTGTAAACAGATTTCTGAAGGGTCTCACTTGAAACAGGTATACATAAATCCATTAGCATGGGAGGTATTACACAAGCACATAGTAATATAACACAGGCTAGTAGATAGAGATGGTTCTCCCCACAGCTGGCGCAGGCTCAATGTGGTGTAATAAACATGAGTTATACATGCAAGTAGTGATATGGCAAACAATATAAATCAACATGAGTAATTATACATGTCCATAAGTCCTAGAAGGAAGGTATATAATAACAAACATACATATACCTCCTTCAGCAGCCAAGAGATAGTCCAAAACCAATCTATTGTCCATCACTTCACGTTTCAGGGAATTCAGTGATTCCTGCAATTTTGAAGTCCTACAACAGTCTCATCATGTGTCAGGGAATCCAATAATTCCTACTGGTTTTGAAGTCCCGCAACAGTCTCATTATATGTCATGCTTTTTTAGTGTCAGATGTTTCTTAGGTCTTCTTTGTTTCAAGATTTTTTTCTCTTTTTCTGTCTCTCTCTCCAATTAGATAGGGCGACTACAGCTCATTGGGATTCATCTGATTCCTTTTCCATCTGTAGAAATATAAGCAAAACCTTTCCCCTAACCAGTTAACCTATCTGGTCCCTTTCATTCACCACCTTCTAGATCTTGCCACATCACCTAGAGATTATATTGGAGCTACTCACACTGCCCTTCTGTGGGTTATAAAACCTGTATTCTCCCCAATTGTAATCCCTTTCTCCTATCAGATTGTCTTTTGGTTGATTGATCATGTTGGAGTACTAGACTTCTTAAGACTTTCTGGGTGTAAACTCAGCTGCCATCATACCCCACCTGTTTTTTGCCTGGGGTACTGGAGCTGGGCCCCGCTTCCTGTTTTCCTGAGTCAATTTATATTCTGATGCCCAATAGAAGCCTCTGTTGCATTTTGGACATAGGGTTTTGGGTCTTGTTCTCTCACCCTGTCTTCTCACTCTATCTCTATGCCAACATTGAGCTTTCAGATACCCTACTTTACACATTGAAAGCATTAATGAGTCTCTCTGAAAATCCCTTGCCAAAACAGACCTTGTCTTCCCATGTTCTGCATCATAGCTTGGATATAAAAGGCATTCGTGCCCACTGTGGCACAGCGTCTTATGATCTCCTCTAAAGGAGAATCCTTGTGTAGTCCTAATATAATTCTTCTACAAACCTCATTAGCATTTTCTCTAGCAAATTGCCCTATCATTATTCCTGTTGCTTCATTTTCACCAGTAGTTCGTATGACAGCTGTCTGCAGACATCCCATGGAATCAGCAAAGGATTCATTTGGATCTTGCTCTATTTTCATGAAGGCTTACCCTTTATCTTGTTTTCCTGGGAGGGTGCCCCATGCTTTGATAGCAGCAGCAGCAACAATTTGCTCATATGCTATCAAGGGGTAATTAATCTGTGCTAAAGGGTCTTCATAATGACCTATACCTGCTGGTTGATCAAAGGTGATTTGTATATTTGTATATTAACTCTAGTTTACCTATTTCATTGGTCTTGTATTCTACAGAGTTCACTATACTCCACTCCACTTACTCAAAAAGCCACAACAAGTTTTGTCCATGTTCTCAACATGTCCTTGCTATAGATATTAAAGATATAACGAAATTTTAACCCCTATTTCAAAACCAAATTCTCTAATACCATTTTAACATAAGACAATGTAGCCCCATAAAGAGTACAACCCTTTTTCAGATCTTTAATAATTTCCAGATCAAAAGAAGTGTATCTTCTCCTGGTTTGACCTGAAGAATCAAATTCTTCAATCACAGGGTATGCTTTTATTTTTAAATCAGATAAATCCTGTTCTTTTTTAGCTTTAAGTAGTACCTTTTGTAATCTTGTCATAGGGAGTGGACAAAGCTGCTGCATGGATGGTACTGATTGTGTCATTGCCCCTTCCACTCCTCCTCCTCCCTCCACTCATGAAGGGGAAATTGAGGGAGGAAGATCAAGGAATGGGGAATGCCCTAATGTCTCCTGCTGTGGAGCACCACATTTCTTAATTTCATCAGCACTGTACTTAACTCCTTTCTTGTCTCATTCTTCATGTTTTTCAGCTGTTTTGTCAATGCCACCCCCCTTGCTCTTTCTTCTTTTTCCTTATTCTAATATTTATATAATTCCTTAAAGCCAATTGTATTATGTTGTATATATAGAATGTTTCCTTAGGAATTGAATCAGGACCATTATCATTGTAATATTCAATTAGTTGCTCTCCCACTAGTTTTCACCTTTCTGGCTCTAATTTTTCTTCCTTAGAGAACAACAAAGATGTCTATTGTAATGTTTCTAAGAGTTCAATGATCTTCTTCCAAGTTACAATCAAACCTTGGTTCTTTATTAGCTTAACTATGCTTTCTACACACTTCTCTTGGGAGGGGGAAGGTTCTTTTCTAAGTATTTGTCCTATTTTAATTGAAACACTTAGCCCTTACCAAAGTTACCTGTTTGTCTATTTTTGTACTCACCCTATTTCTGGGTCATGGGAGACTTCTCCAACTTCTCCACTGAACTCAAGATCATGTCATTCGAACTGCTGAGTGTGAATCCTTACTTCCACATAAGGGCACCAACATGTAATGTTCTGCTTAGCTTTCTGGAGGCCTTCGGACCAGCCTTGATTTCAGCAGAATAATCACCATGAGAATAGTCAGGAATAAAGTCCAAAGGCTTTATTGTCTCCTTCACAGTTTGTCTCCTTCGCCTGGGCCCAGGCTAGCTTTTTGGGGACCTTAGGATGGGCCTTGGTCTCAGGGGAGGAATGCAGAAGGCAGGAGAGCCACTAGGATGGTGGGAGATGGAATGTCTCTCTTCCAGTCCTTCTTGGTCCTTATATACTTTATTACAATTACATCATTCATTACAGCACACTATGCATGTGTGAATTAGAGAACTATTACATCACCATTCAATACTAAGTAGATAACCATTGTCTCATCAATTTCTCTTGAATTAACACCTAGTTTCAAGTATACTTCTCCAGGGTTCTGGCTCTCTACACCTTGTGTTATTCAGTATCATTAATCATTTTGATAAAGGCACGTAGAAAATGTTTTCCACATCTGCATATGGCATAGAGCTGAGTTAACTAGTGCATACAGCAACAGTCAGAATCCAAAGAGATCTAGGTAGTCTACAAGGTTGAGTTAGTTTCAAAGATGAAACTTGCTAAGTTATGGGGTTCTATGGAGAGGGAGTACTGAGGCCACCTCAACCTTTGGTGCACAATAAGTTTTCTGCCACGTTGCAGAAACGCCCTTGTTGAGCAAGGAGCAATGATTTGTGATCATGGTAACAGGTAAGCTGAAGGGTCACAGCAGTGGCTCAGTGAGCAGGGATGCCTGAACAACGCCTCTCACCTGTGAGCATGTTGCTGTATAAAGGGCCTCAGATAGTGAGGGAACTCTGAGTGAGGTATAAGACCCTTCAACCCAGAGGAAACCTGCTAAAAATATCTGGTTTGGCTCCCTATTTTTCCCTTTGCCACCCCCACCCCCCAAGTCAGGGAGGACATGACCACCTGTGTTCTATTTGAAGCAAGGATACTTACAGCAAGGTGCTTACTCAGTATGATTAATGAGATAATGGTTCTCTAGTTCACACATACTTAGTGTGATATATTTAGTGTGATGTAATGATGTCATCATACTGAGGTATTTAAGGGCTGAGAGGACTGGAGATGAGGGCTCAAACTCAATCTCAGACACAGAAGAGACACAGAAGATGGAGACAGAAACAGATCCTGCTGGCGGCTCTCCTGCCTTCATCGCTCCTCCCCTAAGACCAAGGCTAATCCAGAGATCCTCCAGAAAGCTAGCCCAGACATTACATTGCTGAATTGCTGGATTGGCTCTCCTCCCATTGGCAGATATCATGCATATGCAAAGGGGAGGAGGGCTGCTTCTCTGAATGACGATTGGGGATTGCCAACTGTTCATGTGCTGATCATGTTTGCAAAAATGTATGTCAACAAGGCTGTAAAGCATAATAACCTGGAGGTCTTTTCACATTCTATGATTATCCTGCCTCATTTGTCTTGCCTCTGAGATCAAAGGGCTCATATGCTTTGAGCTACAACAGAAACTGAAAAGTACTGTATTATGTTTTAAAGGGGTTCACAGGTATAAAATGTAGGACATACAGAGCAGTTCAACTGAAAAAAGATCTTGAGTTTGAGTGCAACAAAAATCAACATTTCTACATGGGACCCAAATGATTTCGATTGTTTATGAGATCTTACATTGTTTTAAAAAAGAGAGTATCATGAACTGATGATGAGTGAAATGAGTAAAACCAAGAGAACATTGTACACAACAACAACAAAATTATGCGATAATCAACTCTGATAGACTTGGTTCTTTTCAACAATGAGGGGATCCAGCCCAGTTCCAATACATTTGTGATGAAGAGAGCCAACTGCAATCAGAAAGAGGAGTATGGGGACTGAATGTGGATCACAACTTAGTGTTTTCACTTTTTTGTTATTTGCTTGTATTTTGTTTTCTTTCTCAATTTTTCTTTCTTAATCGTATTTTTCTTGTGCTACATGATAATGTATAGAAGAATTGCACATGTTTGACATATATTGGATTACTTGCCATTGAGGAAAGGGTTGGGGGAAGAGAGGGGAAAAATTTGGAACGCTAGGTTTTTCAAGGGTAAATGTTGAAAACTATCTTTGCATATATTTGAAAAATAAAAAGCTATTATTATGTAAAAGAAAGAAAGAGAGTATCCAGGAAATTTTCTAGTTTGTTTGGAGTTGATAGTCTTATTGTACAACATTCTGGATAAACTCCATCTGGTAATGTGTTTAATTCTGGGCATCATAGTATAGGAGACATTGATAAACTAGACATTATCTAGAAACAGGCAATGAGGATAGTCAGAGGCCTTGAGCTCATTCCATGTGAAGTTCCAGTGAAGGTAATTGGATGTTTAATCTGAGAACAGAAGGCTCCCAGGTAACATATCTATCATGTGGAAAAGGTATTAAATTTACTTTATTTGTCCTCAGAAAGCAGAATAACAAAGAACAGGTGGAAGCTACAAAGAGGCAAATTTAGTTTTGTTTTCAGGAAGAAGGGTTAGCAAGGGTATTACATTTTGTGATTTCATTATTATAGGGCTCTCTCAACAAGAAACTTCCGTCAAGAGAGGCCAGCACTATCTCTACAATTTGTCATCTTAACAAACTATTTAGAGCCCTGCAAATTGAATAATTATCCAAAACCACAGAAATGGTGAAGAAGGGACCCCGAAACTCTAAAACTCCTCGAAGGAGAAAATCTCCTTCAACTCTGCCTCAGTGAGGGACCAAGGGAGGGAAACAAGATATCAAATAATTCCTAAACTATACTCCTATTATTGGCCCCCCAGGAACTCTTTAGCAACTCCCATTATTGAGCCCTCAACTTTTGGGTATCTTCAAACAACCTTTTGAGAGATGGATTAGCATATCTTTAGGCAGGGTTTAGGCCCAATCTTACAGGTCTGACTCCTGACCCTTTCCTCTGAATTTCTGCCTTTACTTCTCTGATCTCACTGAGAAAAACCTCCAAAATTCACCCAAGGATAAATTTCCCTTATAAAAAATCTTCTATGTTGAAGATCTTTGCTAAGTTCTCTTTAGGACTGAATCCACTATGAGGTACTTTCTTTCTCTCCCTTATAGTGCCTTCTCTCTAATGGTATCATTCTCCTTACTCTAGCCAACTTTGGTCAGTCTAAATAGCCAGACAATGGTTTTCTTCCACCTCATGGAGAATTGCGAGTTTAACCAGGGGAACTTGTCTTTTTCCTTTTCTAACTATATTCTCTCCCAACTCTTATTTCATACTTGCCATTCCTAGTGTTTATTGTATCCCATTTTGTCTGTAACCTAAATAAATTTGCCTTTTGCCAAGGAGAATGGCCAATGTGAATTTGTCACATGTTTATTTTGAACTAGGTATTGCTATTCCAACCACATCAGTTAAAGGAAGAAAAAAGATTTCAGTAGGTGAATATATGAGAAGAGACTATTCTGGAGACTAATCACATGCACAAATTCATAAAGGGCAAAACTAGAATGATTAATAGTGAATAGAATGGTGATTAGAATATTGAGGGCACAAAAGAAAGTAGTATAAAATAAAACTGTAAAGAAATTTTGACCCAGATTGTGGAGTGTTTGGGATATTTAAATGAGGAGTTTTATCCAGTAGGCACTGGAAAGACACAGGAAGAACATAATTGGACCTGTACATTATTAGTCAGTGTGAAAGATGTATTGGAGAGAGGAGAGACTTAGAGACTATTATAGAAGACCAGTGCCTTCTTCCTATTATTAGCTCATTTTAAGGCTAGGTAGAAATAGAATGGCTCTTAAGGTCCACTCAGCTTTAGGGAACTTATTATAGGTAAGTAGTTATGAGCTTAGTCACAACTGCTCCAAGCCCCCCAGTGAGGAAAATGCCTAACGTTTAAGCAAAGGTTAGGGTCGCTGCCTAAGACTTTTATATTTCTCCTCTGGCCTCTTTTTGGTTGAAGCAAAATTCAGTTTACCAGAAATGTTTGAATAATGAAATAGCATACTATATATTCTGAGGATAGATAAGGAAGGGAAAGCTGGGGAAAGAGCCAAACTCTTCTTGGAACTTCTGCTTGAGTGCTCCATGCCAAAGTGTCTATAGAGAAAAGGATTTATCTTGATTTCTTCCTTTTCTAACACATCTCAGCCCTTCCCTTGTTCCTAGAAGATATGCTAGAAATGCCATGTGTGCTCCAATCCTTGGAATCTAGATCCTCAGAATTCCTCCTTATAATTCTGAAATGGTTTCTTTCTTTTATATAAATTTCCTAGGCTATGATCCAATAATGTCTTTGATTCATTCCAGAAGTTATATAGCACCTATTTTCATATCCAGTTTTGATTGTAATTCAATTGTTCTTACTTCTAGTCAAGGTATAAGAGCTAAGACAGAAATGCTTTCAACCTCACTCTTACATTTTTCTCCAAATTTTATTTTTTTGAATATATTTATTGTTTCAGCAAATTTACTTGAGTTGGTTTGACAGAAGTCAAATTATGATTAGTTCTTTTTTTCTTTTTTTTATTTTAATAGCCTTTTATTTACAGGTTGTATGTATGGGTAACTTTACAGCATTGACAATTGCCAAACCTCTTGTTCCAATTTTTCCTCTCCTTCCCCCCATCCCCTCCTCCAGATGGCAGGATGGCTAGTAGATGTTAAATATATTAAAATATAAATTAGATACACAATAAGTATACATGACCAAACCGTTATTTTGTTGTATAAAAAGAATCAGACTCTGAAATACTGTACAATTAACCTGTGAAAGAAATCAAAAATGCAGGTGGGCAAAAATATAGGGATTGGGAATTCTATGTAGTGGTTCACAGTCATCTCCCAGAGTTCTTTCACTGGGTATAGCTGGTTCAGTTCATTACTGCTCCATTGGAACTGATTTGGTTCATCTCATTGCTGAGGATGGCCAGGTCCATATGATTAGTTCTTAAGTGACTCAAGGATGTTTTGCATTATCTGATTCAAAAAACAATCTATAACTGGTAATTAAATTCAGTAATTAGCATTCTTCCCTCTTCAGAAGATTTTAACTTCTGCTATAGCAAAATAACAAAAAAATTACAAACAAAGCTCCATCTTTCAGTTGTGAACCCCAAATATTTTTATTTTCTTCCCAAGCTAGGGAGAAGCACATATCTCAAGGTTTTCAATACCCTAGGCCTCATCTTTCAACTCATCCTTACACGAGGTCAGTGGGAATGAAGGTTTGAATCAGAGTGCTGGAAATAGGAATGGATCAGATATCTACAGGAGATGGAATAATAATTTTTAGAATGCCTTTATTTATTGTATAAGAAGAAAAGGAACAAAGGCAAGAGTAAGAATGTAAGAGTGAGGTTGAAAGCACTTCTGTTTTAGCTCTTATACTTTGACTAGGTAAAAACAATTGAATTAAAATCAAAACTGAATATGAAAACAGGTTCTGAACAACTTCTGGAATGAATCAAAGACATTATTGGGTCATACCCTAGGGAATTTGTACAATAGAAAGAAACTATTTCAGAATTATAAGGAAGGATTCTGAGAATCTAGATTTGAGGAATGGGAGCACTTGGCATTTGTAGTGTACTTTTAGGAACAAGGGAAGAACTGAGCTGAGTTAGAGAAGGAAGATATCAAGAGAAGTCCTTGACTCTACAGGCATCCTGGAGTGGACGACTCAAGCAGAGGAAAGTTCTGTAAGAGATGCAAGAAGAGCAATAGATTGAGTCATGATGTAGAAACCAAGATAATAAAAGATTGAATGAATTAAAAATCATTTATTAGACAAATAGCAATATTAATGTCAGAATGGTCAGAAATGTCAAAGGTATAGTGGCATGTCACTGAGCATAGACTATTGGGAAATTGAGGTCATTGGTGATGTTGAGGAGAACAATTTCTATAGAGTTGTGCAAAAAGAAGGCAAATTTCAGAGGTCCAAAGTATTGAGTGAAAAAAATGGAAGCAAAGAACATTATTGACTACTATTTCTACTTGTCAGTGAAATGGAAAAATGAATGGGGAAATTATACACAAATGATTATGGAAAGACATTCATTTCAAGTGTAGCAGGGAAAAGTGAAACTTATTTTAAAATAGGGAACTCTTGAGTATGTTTATAGGCAGAGGGAAAAGTAGAATGATTGAAAATATAAGAAGGTAGGATGATGGAGCAAAGTCCTAGAGTATACAGGAGGTCATGAAATCAATGATAAAGAGTTAGCTTTTGCACATAGGAGAACCACCTTATTATCTGGAGAAAAGGAAGATATGGAAGAAAAAAAATTTTTCAATTTCAATCCAAAAGGGAGAATGTTCAAAGATGAAGTATTATATACACTTAGTATAGTAGAGTGCTAGTACTATAGTCAAGAAGACCCGAGTTCAAATTCTGACTCAAACATTTTCTATGTGACCTTGGGCAACGTAGTCACAATCTTTGTCTCAGTTTCCTCAACTATAAAAAAGTGCTAATAATAGCAAGTTGATTAACCTGTATTTATTTCAACTATAACAAAGGTATAATGATAACACCTAACCTAACTGGGTTGTTGTGACAATCAAAAAGCTAATATTTGTAAAGTGCTTAGAACAGTGTCTAGCACATAGTTGGAACTTAAGAAATGCTTCTTTTCCTTCCTTTTTGTGTTAGCCCTATTTTGAAAGTCTGCATTTTGAGGTCCATGGTGACTCTTCTGGTCATGCTATAGATACTTGACATTAATATTAACCTAATCAGACTCTGATATCTGGTAAGATTCCTGAAATGGAAAGCAGAAACCCTCGTCTTCCCCAGTATTGACTATCAAGGTCAGAGATTAGAAAAGGTAAGAGCAAAGAAGTCTTGAGGAAAACTAGAGATAGGATAATTAATCCAGATGGTAGTATTACATGAATTTAAAAAAAAAAAAAAAAAGAACCCTAAAGCTAAAACTGATGAACAAAATTTAAGGCAACAGATGTTTCTTTTTTTTCCACCATGATTTCTTCATTGGGAATACAAACCAAGAGAACCATTAAAACAGGGTTTGGTTGACTATGAAAAGATCAATTTGAGCTTGTAAACAAAGAGTTGACCTGAAGTGCGGGCAGAATAAATATTGATTCTTTAGGGAATTGATTAGAGAAATACAAATTAAAACAATTCTGAGATACTACCTTATATTCATCAGATTAGCTAACATGATAGAAAAGGAAAATGACAAAAATTGGAGGGTATGTGAGAAAATTGGAACACTAATGCAGTGTTGGTGAAGTTTTAAACTAGTTCCACCAGTGGACAGCAATTTGGCTACAAAACTGTGCATTCATTTTGTTCCAGCAATATCACTACAAGTTTATATCCCCCCAAAATCAAAGAAAAGTAAAAAGAATCTATTTGTACAAAAATATGTATGGCAGTTCTTTTTGTGGTGTAAAGAATTAAAAATTGAGGGGATTCCCATCACGTGGGAATGGTTAAACAAGTTGTGGCATATGATTGTGGTGGTATCCTATTGGGTGTTAAGTAGTAATGTACAGGATACTTTCAGAAAAATTTGGGAAAATTTATATGAGTTGATGCAAAGTGAAGTGAGCAGTACCAGGCATTGTACACATTAACAGCAATATTGTTAGGATAGTCATCCATGAAAGATTTAGTTATTCTGATTAAGACAAGATTCAAGATTTATCAAAGGACTGAAGTTGAAAAATACTCTCCACTTCCAGAGAGAAAACCGATTAAATTCTAAGTGCATATTGAGGGATACTTTAAAAAACAACAACTTTATTTTCATGTGTTTGTGGGGGTTTTTGCATCATGGCTAATATGGAAAAATATTTTGTTTGCCTTCTCAGGTTATTGGGGAGGAGCAACAAGAAGGGAATAAATTTGAAACTCAAAAATTTTTTAAATGAATGTTTAAAAATGTGTGTAATTGGAGAATAGTTAACAAAATGAACAAAAAATATATTAAAGACTCCTTAGTGACCAAAATTGCCGAGAGAAACATCTGATTTGAACTGAGAGTAGATATGTAAATGATTAAAAAATGATACAGTGCCCCAGCTGAGAAAAAGATTTTGTGCCTAAATCTTAGCTATTCTCCATCTATATTGTAGTACAATAGTTCTTGCACTTAAAACATCTGACTGAATATATGCTGAAGCAAAAAGAATATAGGCATGGGAGGAAATGCCTTGCAGGAGAGATGAGGGGAACCATGGAGACAATGACAAGGCCTTTTGGAGGACAAAATTGCTCAGCAATAACAGCAGAGTATCCTGTTTAGGGATTATCTTAAATCTGTGCCATCATTTATATCATCAAGCTATCACTATAGATATAAAAGATAATGCAATACACTATAAAACAAACATAATAGAGTCAAAGCTAAATAAAGATAATAGTCTCAGGCTTTATGTTGGTGATTTATCATATTCTATGCCTGTGAAATCATCACCTGAAATGGTTAGTCATTTTATATTCTCCATGTGCCTAAACTGAAATATTTTTCCTAGTTTTATCTTTTAACTTTCTGAAGGGAATTTTAAAAAATCAGGAATAAATCTTTCTAGTCTGAGTACATATGAGCTTTCTTAAAATCTCAATGTAACAGTAGACCACATTGCTCCAGGGAGGTTACAGGATATCTTCCTCCATTAAGGCAAAGCTTTTTAAACTGTGAGTTAAGGGAGGTCTCATAATTGAATGTGGTGTTCATAAAATGATGATTTATTATCAGTAAATGTTTGATTTGTACACCTATTTTATATACCTATATACGCAGGTCACATTAAAAATTTCTCAGGCAAAGAAGTCTCAAGTGGAAAAAGTGTAAGAAGCCCTGTATGAAGAGACCCCTCAGCTCTGGAACTGAAGAAGGGACCCCAAAAGTCTAAAAGTCCTTGAAACAGAAAATTTCCTACAACTCTACCTTAGTGAGGCAGTTTTAGAACTGAACCGACCCCATCTAGATAACAAGGATGAAACTGTTTGTCCCTCGGGCGAGGTCCCTCACTGAGGCAGAATTGAAGGAGATTTTCTCCTTCAAGAATTTTTAGAGTTTCAGGGTCCCTTCTTCAGAACAACAGGTTCTATACCAGGGAAGTGTGGCCTCTAAGGAAACACATTAGACTCTAGCAGTCTGTAGCTCTTTACATTCCAACTCTGAGGCTCAGGGGGAAATCATTTAAAGTTTAAGCTTGGCTCATATGTAGTGAAATGAGGTAAAAAGGTACGCAATGTATGAGAGACATTTATTTATAGCCCATGAAAGAAATGCTTAAAACATGAAAGACTCATAAGCTTGCATTAGCAACAATGTAAAATATTACCCAATAATACCTGATTCCTGTTTTATTCTTCTGAGAGGTCAATACTCAAAACATCAAAATACAGTGGTACCTTGGTACTTAGAGTTAATTGGCCATAAGGCAAAATGATAAGTACCAAATGATTTTTTTCCCATAAGGAGTACATTTTCAGTCCACAGTGTAGCCATCCCTGTTCATCCAGTTCCCTATAGGGACAAGTGGGGCTTCCAGACATGGAAAAATAAGCTCGTACAGCCCAGCCCAGCCCAGCCAGGCTCTTCTCTTCTTGACCCAACTCATTTTATACTCTTCCCTCCACCCCATACCATGCAATCTTGGGGAGGGACAGCAGGGCTTGGAGGGGGACGTTATGGTCAAGCTCCGTCTTTCACCCAGAGTTCTGGTCCCCCACTGGGGCTTAGGGCTAACAGGGGTCCTGGGTCATCCTCTGCCTCCACTGCCACCACTTCCTCTGCCTGGGCACCTAATGCTCCTACTGCTTCTCCTCCTGCTGAGCATGCAGGCCACTCTGGGCACCTTCCAACACCATTGTTTATTGTATGCTGCAGGGATGCACACGTCCCATGACAACAACCAAATGTGACAAGTACCAAGCAAGTGTCATTTGATAAACCTTTTTTTTTTTCTTGTCAAATGTGTTGAATACTGAATCCAACGAGTTTCACAGATGAGTACCGAGATACCACTGTTTTAAAGCTTTCACTTTGGCTGTGTGCACTTTCAGAACAGAAAGGATCACTTCCTCTGGTAAACCAGCGCGTGGCTCGGGCACTTCCTGTTGGTGGTAATCTTCTCCAAGAAGGGCAGACAGAAGACTCTCCTTTGGCTAGCCAGCTCTGACCGATGGGCCCAGGAGCCTCCGTGCTTTCATTTCAGTTCAGGAGGTTCTCTCCAAGTTCGTAAATACCTATCTCAGGACTGCTGTTTCTTCACCTGTGCTCAGCAAAAGAAACAGAAAGAGGCAGGCAAATCATTGAGATACATAGACTATGTATAGGCAGCCACCAGTTACTTCAGGGGGAAGAACAAGGGACACCAAAGAGACTTCAAGCAATGCTTTCAGGAGAAAAGAGTAAGAAAACAAGAATAGAAATTGTCTCTTCATTTAAATGCTACTGAAATCTTTCTTGACTCAGTGGTTAATCCCCATGGACATAGTCTTTCCCTCTGTTGTCATCATGGAAACCAAAGGATGCTTCTACTGTTCCCAAAAGTATATCTCTGGATATATATATATATATATATATATATATATATATATATATATATATACATACATACATATATATACATATGTATCCCCAGAATTGACTAGGCCCACTCAGTTCTTTTTCATACACTCTCTCTGAATGACTTTTTATATTTTTGGTCTTTTTAAAATTAAAGTTTTTGTTTACAAAACATATGCATGGGTAATTTTTCAATAGTGACCCTTGCAAAACCTTGAATTCCAAATTTTCCCCTTCTTCACCCCACCTCCTCCCCTAGATGGCAGGTAGTCCAATACATGTTAAATATGTTAAAATATATATTAAATCCAATATATGTCTACATGTATATATTTATACAGTTATTTTGCTGCCCAAGAAAAATCAGATCAAGAAGGGAAAAATCTGAGAAAGAAAACAAAAAGCAAGCAAACAACATCAGAATGAAAATGCTATGTTGTGGTCTACTCAGTTCCCACAGTCCTCTCTCTAGGTGTAGATGGCTCTCATCCTCACAAGATCATTGGAGCCACGTCCATCAGAATTGATCATTGTATAATCCTGTTGTTACCGTATACAATGATATCCTGGTTCAGCTCATTTCACTTAGCATCAGTTCATGTAATTTTGAAAGGACTTTTTACAGGACCATTCACATATATGATCCATATGATGTGCTCTTTGAAATTATATCAACCTTTGGAATAGAGAGTTG
The DNA here is from genome assembly GCF_902635505.1 of Sarcophilus harrisii. Taxonomy (NCBI): domain Eukaryota; kingdom Metazoa; phylum Chordata; class Mammalia; order Dasyuromorphia; family Dasyuridae; genus Sarcophilus; species Sarcophilus harrisii. Next base: position 168,569,232 of record NC_045430.1, read on the forward strand.
TCTACATTCCAGCTGTTACATCTTCAGATGATTGATTAAACTGTTAGAAATCACAAAGAAAATCAGCAATTCCTGTTTAAAGAGAAAGATTAAGAAAGAGGCTGTCATTAGAATATTTAAGATGCAACTGTTTTGCCAAGTATAGTTGTGAAATGTTCCACTGCATTTTATATGTGCAACCCTATCAGTATTCTAGAAATTTATTTTGCAATATAAGTTACTTCCACAGTGTCATAGATATAGAGCTGGAAAGAGTTTAAGGGACCATCATTTATAATCCCCTCATTTTATAGGGGAAGAAACTGAGACACAAAGAAATTAAATAACTTCCTCAGAGTCACATAAATAAATGAGTATCTGAGGTAGGATCTGAGCTTAAGTATTTCTGAGTCTTAATCTACTGACCTGGTATCTGGTATTTTGCTTGTTGTTCACATTTTTTTTTTCTTAAAGGTTCTTAGGGAGAAATTTTTTTTTTGTTTTTTTGTTTTTTTTCTGAAGATAAGGATGTGCTGGAGCCAGTTCTAAGAGAGCTTGAGGTTAAATTTTCAGTGTAAGTGCATTTCACTACAAATCAGCAATCACTAGGAGTCAGGATTTGGTTTGTTGTTTTGTTTATTGTCTCAATTAAGGAAAGTGCCAATGATGCAGATTGCATTTAAAAGTGTGTATTTATATTACTTATCCTTTTAGACCACTGATTAAACATTCATCAGCACATAATGCTTATAGCATGATTTAAATAGCATACATGTAACAAACAATAAGTTTATAAGTGTTCAGAATTAGCATTAGTGAGATGTGGGGAGCATTGCCTCTCCCTCTCAAAACTACTAGATGATTCATAACATTTGAATGATGTGTATTCTTTTTTATAAATCAGCATTATTTTGTAGCCCTTCTATTTTCAACTATGCCCATCAATGACTATTATAGATCAAATAATATAATAATTAAATATTGTTACAAAAATTGTCATCATAACTAAAAAATTTCTGAGCTTAAGCCATTGGCCCACATCTTTCCTGATTTTCCCAATTATTAGCATTGTCCATGTCAGGAAACTGTTTTGCATAAACTTTGTATTTACTTAGATGGCCCTGCACTGTGATAGAGATGCCATCCTAGGTTGCACCAATTATAGATATTTTGGAACTGAAATTCCTGGGAAGGATATGGGAAGGCCCTATCATCTATTTGTGTGCTCACCTCTTTCCAATAGAAGCTATATTCCCAGACGGTTAAGGTTTTTTATTTTTTGCTTTTAAATTCCCAGTGTTAGCACAATTCTTTGCACCAAATAAACACTTAATATTGAATTGAATTGGATTCTTTCAGGCAACATGTTCCTATGTCAGTATGAAAAAGGTTTTTCACCTGTATATCACTTTTTTAATGCAATCACAATGAAGATCCAGGAAAATGGTGCTATGAAAGGTTGGAAGGTCACATCAGATAGCTATAGCTTCAAGCAAGGCTCTACTCTTCCTCCCATCCTGGGGCTGCCTAAAATCAGTAAACAAGACTGAGGGAGGAAAAGAGCTTCTTTTGTAGAGTTGATTATGAGATCTCCTTCTCTTTTTAATCTAGACAAAACCAACTATATTTCTGAGTTACAAAGTTTTGCTAGCCAGTCACACATATAGCTACTGTTCTTCAAGCAAGAAGCCTGGGAATTTTAAGTCAAGCTTAGACCAACTTTTATAGTTTAGATTCAGGTAAGGATGATGAGAGGATAAATATGGGTGAAAGTTTATTAGAGTTTTAAAAATTTTATGTTCAGTTTTGTGCCTGGAACTTTGGGCCCTGTTGTCTTGGGCAGTATGACTACGCTCTCCTAAGAGTAGAAGCTATGCTTTTTCAGCAAGGTTAGGCCTTATTCAGGAACCTTGAACTGTTAATTACCAAGGCAATAGTATCAAAGATTGGTAACCTGCCTCGGCTCCCCACTTGGTTAAACATTCCAGGGGTGAGATCTCCCCAGGGACTTTGGAGTGTGTTCAAACAGCTAAGTTCTTGTCTTCCTGTATGGGGAGAACTGAGGACTCCCAGTTCTAACCATGGAAGTAAAAGTATTTCTAGGTGAGGAGGGGGAAGTTCTTTCAAATTCCAGCTCCAGCATCACTGACTTGATTTTTTGGCTCAGTCTGGTGTTCCTGGATGACTTTGTGTTGGTTCGGGTTTCTTTCTGCTGTGTGTCTCTGGGGGAAGTCTTTTATACCAAGCCAATTTCTAAATTCCCTGAAGTATTTGTTATACATAACACTAAGAATTTGTCATTGTAAAATTTGTGTCACAAAGTCAACAACAGCTATGATCTGGAAAGTACTTTCTGAACCATTTCAGCTTTTCTCACAGATCCTGGGTCAGAGGTTATCAAGATTCAATTCACTATTATGTGATTCTCAGTATTATCATTTACTGTGTTTTCTTGGAGAGAGATATCAAGTTCAGTGATCTCATTAATGACACTCTTGGGAGGAAAATGTTTGGCAGTAGCTATCTGGATAATAAATCATAGTACAATCATACATATGGTAAACCACATCTTTAAATAGGTATTAGTTGAGTAAAATCACATCCTCTCACCATAAAGTACAACTGTCTCTGAAATTTTAAATAAACTTGCTTGTATTATAAACAACTATTTTGGTTATAGGACAGATAGGAGGCCCTTTTCAGTTCAAATCCAGCCTCAGACACTTACTAGTGGTATGACTTTGGGTCACTCTCTCTCTCTCTTTTTTTATTATAACTTTTTATTGACAGAACCCATGCCTGGGTAATTTTTTACAACATTATCCCTTGTACTCACTTCTGTTCCGACTTATCCCCTCTCTCCCTTCACCCCCTCCCCAGATGGCAAACAGTCCTATACAAGTTAAATATGTCACGGTGTATCCTAGATACAATATATGTGTGCAGAACTGAACAGGTCTCTTGTTGCACAGGAAGAATTGAATTCAGAAGGTAAAGATAACCTGGGAAGAAAAACAAAAATGCAAGCAGTTTACATTCATTTCCCAGTGTTCCTTCTCTGGGTGTAGCTACTTATGTCCATCCTTGATCAATTGAAACTGAGTTAGATCTTCTCTTTGTTGAAGAAATCCACTTCCATCAGAATACATCCTCATACAGTATCATTGTTGAGCTATATAATGATCTCCTGGTTCTGCTCATTTCACTCAGCATCAGTTCATGTAAGTCTCTCCAAGCCTTTCTGTATTCATCCTGCTGGTCATTTCTTACAGAACAATAATATTCCATAACATTCATATACCACAATTTACTCAACCATTCTCCAATTGATGGGCATCCATTCATTTTCCAGCTTCTAACCACTACAAACAGGGCTGCCACAAACATTTTGGCACATACAGGTTGGGCTCACTCTCTTAATCCTGTTTGCCTCATTTCCTTATCTATAAAATGGGGACATTCTGAAGAAAGAAATGGCTTTGCCAAGAAAATCTGAAATGGGGTCACAAAGAGTTAGACTTGACTGAAATTATTGAATAATAATAAATTATGGTTGCTGGTAGTTACCACAGAAGAATCAAGTTTGAAATGTTGTATTTTATAAAATATGGAGCAGCTACAGAGAGTTGGACATAACTGAAAAATGACTGAACTCCAACAAATAAAATATGACTCCCTAGAAAAGTTTCCTTCTCAACAGCATAATCTCAAATATACTTTTAGTGGACTCTAAAAGGGAATGATCTCAAATGCTCATTCAAAATATGAATATATAATTGAAGCATCATAAATATATGTGTATACATTAAAAATAATGAATAATAAATAAGATGGGTTGAAACATCATACTTTTTTAGCCCTGGTCAAAACATGTTTTGGGCTTTTCATCATGAAGCAAATGGGGAAATATTATCCCCAGACATCTGTATAATACACAGCAGTCAGAATAAATGAGTCCAACATGAAGTCATTTTAAAACATTTCTATGCACATGCCTTTTTATAAACAAAATAGCCACTAGAAAAGGCAAATGGAGTAAGAACTATGATGTAGGAGAGAATCATGGGCTGTTTTCTTAAAGCATAATTATTCTTACGTCAGTAACCTTAGTCCTTAAAGTGAAGAAAATCTTCAGAATAAGCAGAAAAGTACTTTTTTGTGGGTTTAGCTTTATATTTAAACAAGCTCTCCAGTTACACGAAATTTAAATGGCATTGCTTGCTTTGTAAGGTAAAACAGTATGAATATGGGTAACAGAATATCATGTAATTGTTGCTATTAAATTTAAGATCTTGTCCCTGGTGAATTTCATGACTACAGAAGGTAATACTTCAGCAACACTGGAGAATAAAGTCCTTTGTGGACAAAAAAGATCTTGTGCATGCAGAAGTAAGTGAAGTATACATCTTATTATTCCATGTATATTACCCTAAAATGTCTGTTCACCTAATAAGGTCTTTTATTTAAACTCTTCAATTTGTGATATAAGCATTTTACCAATGTTGCTAGTTGTGAAGATCACAGTTTTCCATGAGAAATGAGATTAGGACATTTGAGCCCCACATGGTAACTACAGCTTTCAACAGTGCAGCTTTTCTGTATTTCATCCACAAGAATGCTGTTTCTGGTGACAGCTGGGGCCAGGAAAAGGGGCTAAATCAGATAGACTAACCAATTTTCTCTCTTTTACATAATCAAGTTTCCCCTTTCCCCAGTTCAACTCCTATCTTCTTCATTCTTCTTCATTCCCACCTAAAATAAAGTCTCCTAAAACTTAAATTCATTAAACTGTTCCTCCTTGCTTTTATTTTGAAATATTCCCTGTACAGATGTTGTGGTCTAGCTGAGAGTTGGTACATATTTTTAAGTGTAATTTATTTACCCAGGAAAACTTTGCTCAAATATAGCATCTGGTTTTCAGTACAGTTCTATCCAGTGGTCAGATTTTCCATCTGAGATTATGAAGCATAAAGGCAGGGGTGAAGCTAACTTCAAATTAAGAGATCAGGAGTAGAAAATTAAATTTTGAAATTCTCAACTATTCCCTCTTCTTTCTCTTTCATGTCCTTCTTTCTCTTCCTTTTCATTCTTTCCTTTGATCTATAAGATACTATTTTCATATAAACAATAGCAAAAAAAAAACCAAACAAACCCTACATTATATATGGTGACATATTTGATAGGCATTTGCACAACTATTGTCTTCTCCTCCTACCAATAATTTCCATTTTAATTTCTTTCCCACCAGATATAAGCTCTCTTCTTAATGTGTGTACCCTTTCATTCTAAACTCACATCAAGTCTTGCCTACAAAAAAGTAAGATTATATTGACAATTCGTGATATTATTTCAACAATTTATTATTATGCAAAGTGAATGAAACCTGTTCCATCTTGTCTGCACTGATTCCTCCAAGATAAGAGTCTAGAAAATATGTAATATTTCAAAAACAGTTGGATTGTCAGAGATCTTAGATTTAGAGTTAGAAGGGACTTGAGTTTACTAGTTCACTCCTCTCTTTTTCTAGAAAAGAATACAGGAAGATCATCCCCATTACTTGCCTTTTAGAAACTTGTAGGCTCACCCATTGTTTTGATCTGAATCTATTATTTCATCATTGTAGGAAATTCATAGTGTGGAAACTGCCTCTAACCAAGTGCTCTCTGACTTTGAGATTTGTTTGCGTGTACTGGGATGCTTAGAGACTCATTCATAGAAATAGTTGGTCTAGATGAGAAACAGAATTTGCAATCAGGATTTGGTGACTCCAAGTATAGCCCTCTGATAATAGCTAAGTTTACATTTACATAGTATTTATTGTATGCCAGACAATGTGCTAAGTGGGTTAGCCACTATGTTATGGTGTTTTTTCCATATCTGGATTGAACCCATGATTTAACTGGCTTAGGAAACTCCTGGACAGGAATCTTCTAACAATACAGATCTAGACCTGGTTCAGAATTATCATTTTAGAGAATTGCCTGAGGACCCTGATATATTTGGTGACATGTCCAGGGTCACACTTTTGGTTTATGTTAGAGTTGGGACTTAATATTCAGATTTTCCTGATTTGGAGGCTAAAATTTTTGTCATTACTCCATGAAGGCTGCTCTCTCTCTCTCTCTCTCTCTCTCTCTCTCTCTCTCTCTCTCTGTATGTGTGTGTGTGTATGTGTGTGAGAGGCAATGACTGGCCTAGTGCCCAGCTCTCTGAATCCAGCGAACTCATTTGGCAGGTTGGTAAAGAAAATCCAGACCCACAGATTCACAAATTTGGAAGTTCAGCATCAAGTCACTTGGTGCCAGTCTTTCTTTGACCTTGTACCATATTCTTGTTTTCTTTCTTACATCTAAGCCCTTCTGCCTTGAACTCTGGTTCTAGTCACTGGTTTAATTCATCTTCTTTCCCATGCCTAAATAGTCTGCCTTTAGAATGAGTTTCTATGGAATTAGAGTTAAATTTTGTTGTCCATAATCCTTATAAGAGATATTCTTCCTTGTAAGCTCCACATGAGTCAAATCAATAATCATTAAGTGCCTACTATGTGCCAAACACTATGCTAAATTCTGGGGATACAGCAAAAAAGCAGTTCTTGCTCTAAAAGTGACTCCTGTTACTTGCAACCAAAAATTTCTGCTTCTTTTGTGCTGATTGTCTTTTGGAATACCAACTTGCTTCCTTTTGCCAGACCTCCTGGATGTTATCTGTTCTCTTAGACCTCCCTTAATATTTCTAAGACTCATCCTATTCACCTCTCCTACTTCAATTTAAATGTCTATTTATTAGGATTAGGCGAACCGGTTCCTCAGACAAGTGATCCCTGCCTGTTTACTTCTAGAGAATTGAAGATGTATATGCTCTAGGTCCTAGTGCTGATCCCCCTAGTTCAATTTCAATATGTAGGCTAAGATGAATATCCCCTAGTAAGATTTGATCTTATACCACATGTTTGAGTTGTAATTTCCAAGTGTGGAAATAGCAAAGGAAAAAGCACGTTTCCAAAACAGTATATAAACAGAAGGTTTGAGCTGAATTCTTGAAAAGAAGACTGGAAAGGTATTTTAAGGCCAGACTGTGAAGAACTTTGAATGTCAAATTAATGAGTCTGTACTTTTTTTTGTGTAGGCAATAGAGAGACATTCAAAAGTTTTGAATGGGAAGTTCTGTATGTGCTAAAAGTGATATTTTAGGAAAATTTATCAGATTACCCAAAAGGCAATGGGAAGATACATGGTGGGGAAAATAAGTTACTATGTACTGTTCATGATAACTTACATGCAAGTGTTGGTTCTAAATGGTAGAGGGTGGGTTACAGCTGATACTGAAGAGAGAGACAAGCCTGAAGGCCTGGGTAAAGAGGATGTCCTAGTGGAAGAAATGTATCAGGAGTGGTGTGAGAAATAAGGAAGAGGGACCGAATGGGGCAAGTGAAGATTTCTCAGAATTCTCTTGGATGGAGTAGGTCTAAGTTTCAGGAAGTCATGTGGTCCCTATTTTCAGAGAACTGCGGGGCAGAAAAGGTTATAGAAGTATATGATCAAAAAAGGAGAGAGGTTAGTTATATAAGTTATATAAGAAATGAACAGTACCAGTTTATACAATATTTTATTTCCTTACAATATATCTTCTTGAAACTTCCCTCTTTTTGTTAAAGACATTGTGTGGGACAGGGTGCTAGACCCCCTTACCCAAATTGAGTACTCGGAGGATCTCCAGATACAAACAGAAAGCATTTATTCAGTTCCTGCAAGAAGCAGGTCAAGTATACCAATTTGCAGTCCAGCATGGTGTGTGGCCATACCGGAGTATATAGCAGAAAAGATGTAGGTACATTCCTCCACTCCCCCTTCCTGTTGATTTTTAAAATCATTGGATGAATTGAAAAGGAATGGTCAACAACACTTCCTGTGGGTCACATCCTTTCCTGAAGCTTAGATCTTGGGTTTAACCTTTTCGGCCCCATAGTCCTCTAAGAAAAGGGACCATGTTACTTCCTGAAACTTAGAACTAGGGTTTGACCCACTCCATCCTACAGTCTTCTGAGAAATCTTCACCTGCCCCATTCAGTCCCTCCAGTTTACTTCTCACACCACTCCTGATACATTTCTTCTACTAGGACATCCTCTTTACCCAGGCCTTCAGGCTTGTCCCTCTCTTCAGTGTCAACTGTAACCCACCCTCTACCATTTAGAACCAACACCTGAACATCAGTGGAAGCTTTAACTGAGACCATTTTGGCTAGGAAATCTTGAACTACTCCAGTGATTAAATGCATGGCTCAAGGTAAGCAAGTGGGAGATAGGATAATGCTGTTTAAAACAACGGGCAGGAACCAGAGACCCTGCTTCCACCAACTCCCACCCTTTGTCTTCTAAACCCTGTCATCACAGACCAACAGATTAGTATCTGGCAGTCAGTGTACTGGATTACAATATATCTTCTTGAAACTTATATACTGGCAAGTATTGGCAAGGCCCAGTAGCCCCACCTCCCCTAGAAGCTGTATCTCATCATCCCACCTCAAGCAGTCCAGATCCAAATTCTTTTGGGACAAAGGGACAAAAGTTTCATCTTCTGGAGCTGCTTCAGGCTGATAAAAGGCACAGAGCTCTGGCTAGTGGGGTCTGTACTGAGGAGGGGAGACCCATGATTTGTAGTAGTACCAGCAGCATGGGAGGAGTGCTGAATGTTAGACTCAGATATCAGATGATTTCAGGTTGACCAAGTAGTTGGAATTTCATGGCTTGGAGTCTGGAAGATAACTCACAAGTAAATTAAAAATGCAATAAAGAGCAAAAAAATAAATAAACAAAAGTGGAGTTAGTGTGGGGGTTATTAGGGACAGTAACCAGGAACCCCACCCAGAAAAAGGCTGGGGGAATGGGAGATGAGGCTATAAAGAATGTCTCTCATCCAGACAGCTCTTCTAGGGCAAATACCAAAGAACATTTCCCCCAAATCCCTGTTTTTGTTTCCTCAAAGGAGTAGGAGCAATGACTGGAGCCTTGTGGCCCTATACATAGTGAAAGGAGTACTCAAATGGTCTAGGGTGCAAGCACCGTAAAGTTTAAAAGGCATGCAGAGTGGAGATAATAATCTCAAGTGGGTATTATTTCCTTTAGCAAAACCCCTGAGTTTTTTCAGTCCTACAAGGGAAGACTTTTACCCAATTAGTACAGGTATCAACAAAAACCAAAAGCAGTTTGAAGCCCCTGCTAGGGGGCATATGTACAAAATCCATCTGCCAGTCCTCCCTGGGGTATGTATCCCAACTCCACTTAGGCTTTAGATTTTACTTGGGCACAAACTGGGCAGACCTGACAGGTCTGTTTAATTGTTTCTCCTAGCTTGTGACCAGTGAAAATAGATTTCTCAGGGGATGGAGAGCATTTATTTTCCAAATGAGTAATTTGGTGTAAGCCAAAGAAAAGTTTCCACTGACTGACCTCTGGGATTAGAAGTTGACTTGAATAAATTTGAAATCCAGAAGGAAAAATGATGTACCCTCTTTCTTTAGCAAGGGCTTGTTTCTGGGAGCTATACAAGTTGTGTAGGAGTCGGGAGTTGAGGAATTAAACGATGCCATGGTTAGAGGCAAACAGGCAGCACCATAGGCAGCTGAATCTGCAAGTCTGTTTCCCTTGGCCTGAAGTGACTCCCTCTTCTATTGTCCTTTACAAAACATGACAGAAACCTCTCTAGGTCCAGGGAAAGTTTGCAGCAATTGCTCCCCTGCATACTTAATAGGGCAATGTTTGGCTGTCAAAAATCCCCTTTCTTTCCCTATATGGCCAATGAGCATGCTAAACATAAAAAGTATATTTGGATAGACATTCACTGTCGTTGTTTTTCCCCAATTCTAAAATTCTGATGAGGGCAAAAGTGCTCTGTACCTGGTGGGGAGTTAGATTGGCCTAGAGTGAGCTTAGAGGTTTCCTCAATTGGAAAGCCCCTGCTTCAAGGTGGGAGGATCACCCCAAAGACACCAGCTTTATTTGAGAAGTAGTAAAAGGCTTTAGGTAGGGCTAAGGCTGAGGAGCTCAGTTTAGCTTTCAAGGTCTTAAAAGACCTTGCTTGATCAGGGTCTTGAATAGAATCATAGAAGAGTTTGGCAATAACCAAAGTTAGGTATCCAGATTCTACAAAATCCAACCATGCCCAGGAAAGTTTGCAGCTGTTTCTTCGAAGAAGGTTCAGGGAGTGATAAGATTGCTTCATCTCTGCAGTAAGTAAAAGGGAGATGGGAGTTAATCCATGGCCCAAATACTTAACATTCTGAGAGGTAAAGTAGGCCTTCAGACAAAACCTATCACCCCAGGAAGCCAGAAAGTTAAGGGGTTTTCTGGCAGCCTTCAGAGAAGACTCCAGGATTGGGCTGCAGATCAAGATATCATCTACATACTTGTATTGTGGCTCATGACATCTACTGACCAATTGCTCTGATTACAGAAATTTGTTATAAGAGGAAAAAGTAGTGTTAGAATCCTTACAAAGTGATAAATCTAATTTTAGCATCATGCTTAGCAGCTCTCTAGTTCAGCGTCCACACCTTTCACACCTTTAAGAGTTCACACATTAGTTCACACGTTAGCATTCGAGATTCACAAGTCAGGAACTCACAATCCCACTCTCTCGGAGGAGGAGTCAACTTTTGAGTTCACACCTCTAAAAGAGCATATGAAAGGACAAGCACTAGAGACTTGGAGAGATGGAGAAAGCAGGGGTTAGTTGGGGAAATGGAGAGCCAGAATTCAGAGAGAGCTGGAGGCTGAAGCTGCCAGAGGCAAAAGGACTAGCAACAACAGCTCTCGGAACCAAGGAAAACTTACCGGGCTATTTTGGAAAAGACAATAAAGGACTGAACTTTTAACAGGTGGCTGCATTTGGGGTGATTATTACTTTGAACTGAAACTAAGGCTGCCTCCAGAAGCCCCCCAAGAAACCTGCTCCCAGAGAGCCATTATATTTGAGAAAAGAGAATACTACAAAGCAGGGACATGGGATTATAATAGCATAAAAAATGAACCTTCAGGGCCTCAGTATGAGAGCACATACATGACTGTATAAAGTATCCTTATTTCTGTTTGGCAACCAATCATGTAACAATTCTGCCTCATAGCCAAACTCAGGAATAATCAGATGGGAAACAGAACTGGGAAACTGAGTCAGAAGGATCCCATTTTAAGCAAAGACTAAGGTTGTCCTCCCAGCTCTTGCCCAGATAAAGCAGTGACAGTTCAGGAAGGCATACCTCTGAGTAATTTATGACATTTTTCTCAAATGGTGGGTTATTGATTTGATCCATCAGGGACTGAAATCCAAATTCAAACTCAAAAGAATATCAGCTACAGTCCCAAGAGATATTATCTCTAATAGCAAATTCTACTAATCACAACTTAGGGATAGATACATTATTTTAAAAGTTTGCCAGGACTTACACACATAGATTTGTTTAACATGTTTTTCTTTTCTTTTTCTTGAATTTAAACTTATCCTGGTACAAAGGATCAATCATTAAATAAGCTTATAGATTCTTAGTAAACACATTCCTTGGTTTTTTTTTTTTTATTATAGCTTTTTATTAACAAGATATATACATGGGTAATTTTTCAGACAATTGACAATTACAAAACCTTTTGTTCCAATTTTTCCCCTCCTTCGCCCCACCTCCTCCCCCAGATGGTAGGTAGACCAACAAATGTTAAATATTTTAAAGTATAACACATTCCTTGTTTAAGAAGTATTTATCCTAAACAGGCTTATTTCTAAGGGCTGATGGCCTTGCTTACCCTGAAGGTTTTAAAAAAACTAACAAGCTTACAAATCAAGGGAAGTTGACTGAGAAAGAGGCTGAAGGAAGAGTCTAAGCTTGCTGTTGTCCACCCCAACTATTCTTAGAGTTGTTGTGGGCTGTGTTGTTTGTTACCTCCCCCCACTCTGTGAAGGGGGAAAAAGGTGCTGTATACCCTCATGCTTGTAAGTGATCTTATAAGTCTTTCACTTCTTCCCATTTGCTCCATACACAGTAGTTACCAATTTTAGGTTTAACATGATGACAATGACTCCAAATAGCTTAGTTAACAATTTTAGAATTTTCCTATAGCCAAATAGTCTTATTTCCTCTTAATTTTCTAGCAAAAGTGAAAATATCCAATTCCTTAGATTACTTATATTCACAAAGCATTATAAAGTGGGATTAGCAAAGCTAAATAAACTTTCCACCTTCTTTTAGTTGTTCAGTTTATCCTGTCCCCAAGTTGTTACAGCTTTGGAAGTTCTCGGAGGATTTCTATTCCCTAAAATTAGTGTCCCCTTTTGTTTTAGGGAAGAAAACAAGATAATTCTTAAAACTGAGATAGAACAGATTTTAAACTTGGCAACTTTAGTTCATGAGATTCCCTAAATTTTAATTAAATGTTCTAGACAAGTTAAATTGCCATTTAGTTTTTTTCCAATTCACAAAAATCATTTTTCTTTTGTGAGCCAGAAAAGGGTTAAGGTGCCAGTTTTTTACTGACAGGGACCTTAGAAATCTGACTCTTGATAACTTAAAAGCAGGCTGTTTGTTGCCAGTGTTTTTAAAGTAGCATCAAACTGCTTTTTTTGTTTTCCTAAAGTTCCCAAACTTTTAAATCTTCTGTTAACACAACCAGCGCAAAGAGATTACAATTTACATATCCCTTTAGTGGGCTTTGATTTAGAGCTCCTTTGAAACTGCTATTTACTATTTTACTCAAATAACAAATTTCACTAAACTGAGTATTTTTTCTTTCTCTCCCTCTCATCCCTTCATCCAAATATCACTGCTGCAATCAGGGATTAGAAAAAGAATGAAGAAAGAGAAAAAGATTATATTTCCCCTATGCATCATCTTCCTAGTCCTGGGGAGGCCTTAATTTAGTTGAATTTACTTAATTTAGTTTACACACACACACACACACACACACACACAGAGAGAGAGATCATTAATCTCAACATTAGCATTGTATGTTGGTCACATTTTAACACTCATATAAAGTTATCAAACATGAAGCAATTATATCCAATGAAAAGTTAGCATTCAAATAGCATATGTTTTATATGCTAAGCACTTTTGCAATCATGTGTTCTTCACAACAATCATTATTATTTCTTTACAAATCAGAAAACCAAGCAGAAATAAAATAATTTGCCATAAATTCTATAGCTAATACACATCTACTACTGAAACAGAGAATGGTGGGCTTACCAAATGCAGAGATTGACTGACTTTCTCACCTCACACTGACATGCTGGGTCGTACCAGGTGTACCCGGATTCTTCTCAGGCAGTTGCTGGACAGAATCTGCTTGATAGGATCTCCCTTTGATGGTAGTTTCAGGTGCCAGAGCTCAGGGAATGCTAGCCATGGAGGCCTGACCCCTACACCATCCTCACTCCCTCAAGCTGGGCTGGGGAGATGTTTAGTCAGGATTGTGTGGGGTCCCCACAGCTGTTTCTCCTATTTCTTCAGGTGAGGAAGAATTTGAGTTTTTCTACAGTTTTTCCCAATCTTTTTTTTTTTTTTTTTTGAGGCAATTGGGGTTAAGTGATTTGCCCAGAGTCACACAGCGAGGAAGATTTCCTACAGTTCTTTGTTCTTTAGCATTCTTTTTTTTTAATCTGATCTGAGATAAGAGGGGTTAGCAAACAGAGGGAATTGGGCTATATAGATCTTGTTAGCAATCCTTACTACTGAGATACACTTAGGACTCGGGGGAGTAGAGCATGCTGAATGATCAGAATTGTGGAGAGGTTGCTTTAATACCTTCTGAGGTGCTTTCCCAAAGGAGCAGAAGAGAACTCAAGATAAGATAGGAGTCAAGGAAGGGTCAGCAAAAAAGTTATGATTTACCCTTCTTTCAGAATGGGGCAAATTCCTGGAATTTCCCCAGTGTCTTGCAATCTTAAAATGACTAATTGCCAGACTTCTTAATCATTGATCTCAAAACTTTGAGGATCTGCTAAGATGTGATTTCGACAGTTCTACAATTATAGTTAACTTTCTTTCTGTAGCCCCAAGCTTGACCAGAGCTGGGGTCCCCAAGAAAAAGTCAGGCTTTTTCCCCTTTTTAAGATAAGAGTCAAGGATGTTAAGAAATCTTTCCCAGTGTTCTAAATACAACATAGAAGTTTTTTGTTTTTTTTTTCCCTTACTGGCTGCATTTTAAATCTTTCCAGGTAACAAAATCTAGCTCACAGAATAGATATGACACAGACATTCTGCACAAAGACACAGATACAGACAAAAATGACATGGAAGAGGATTGTCACATCTCTACACAACAGAGAAATATCATAATTTTCTTTTTATCTTTTTCTTTATATTCTGGTAATTCATATGGATTATGGATTATGTGCCACAGGTTACCTGACTATCCTTGTACTTGGGCTTCTTAAGAGATTTTATTTCTGTTTTGTGTTTTTATCAGGTGCCTCCTTCTCAGACCCATACTTCACAGAGATGGAAGCTGGGAGCCCAATCTTGAGAATGGTTGGAGAATATCTCTCAACTAGGGCTATATTCATAGAAGAACCCCCAGCTGTCTCTCTGGAAGTCATGAGATCCCAAATGAGCCTCCATAAACTGTGTGGGATAGGATGCTAAACCTCCTTATCCAAACTAACTCCTTGGACAGTCCAACATGGTGTGTGGCCCAGTGCAGAAGAGGAAACAGAATTATATAGCAGAAAAGATGCAGGTATATCCCTCCTTCCTGCTGATTTTTAAATTCTTTGGATGGACTGAAAAAGAAGTAGTCATTGACCAATGGTCAACAGTGCTGTCTACTTTCTAGAGATCATGTGGCTTCTTGAAGCTTAGACTAAGATCTGATCTACTTCACCCTATATAGTCTTCTGAGAGCTTTACTTGTCCTATTTAGTATCATGAATGAAGACTGCCTTGACTCTTGCTTCTTCTTCAACCATTCTATCCAATCAGTTACCTACTTTGTTAATCCTGCCTCTACATTGGCTCTCATCTTTCCCCTTCTTTCCATATTCTTAGATGCTATGCTAGTTTAGATCCTTATTAGCTCTTATCCAGACAACATATTGCAATAGTCATTTACTCAGTCCAATTCTTTCCTTCCCTCTCATTCCCACATGACTGTTAAATAGATATTACTAAAACATGGATATAACCATGTCATTTTTTAAAAATTCAAAATATTCATTTATTTTCTTTAGAAAAAGATACAAAATCTTCAACTTGGCTTTTGAGGTACTCTCTAATAGGGTTCTCACATTCCTTTCCAGTTTTATTTAATATTAATTCCCTTTGGTCTTCATTCTAGTTCAGCTGACCTAATAACTGTTCCTGTCGACAGCATTGCATTTCCTATCTTTTTGGTTTTGCACAAACTGTATCCCCTTTTTGAAATCCAGTTTCCCCTCATCCCTATCTCTCAGAATTCCTAATTTCCTACAAAGCATAGTATTCAGGTGAAATCTACTATGAAACTTGTACTTATTCCTTCTGTAATTAGAGCTCTATTTCTCTTGAAATTACATTGTAGTGATTGTATAGCTTTTGTATGTATTTAATCCACTTACAAATTGTATTCCTCAAGCTAAGTAAAATGCAAGCTTTTTGAGTACACGATCTATTGTTTTATTTTAGTAGGCCCATCATTGAATACAATGCATTACAAGTAATAGCTTCTCAGGATGTGTTAACTTGAACAATAAGTTTGCTTCTAGAGTGATGATTAGCTCTTAGTTGGAGTATTTATAGTAGGAAGTGGACAAGTATTGTACAAAATGAGAAGGGTATGGATGAGTTGCAACTTGTATTGTGAAAAAAATACCCTGTAGCAACCAGTGAATCCTGAAGAAGTTTATTAATGTAAAGGCAGATTTGGGCTAAAGTTTTTCTCAGTTTCAGATACCTTAGTTTCAGACCTTTGCCTGAACCTAGACCTTGGAATGAGATTGTTATCTAAGTAAACCAGGTATGAAGTATAATTTCCAAGTGCTAAATAAAGCACGTTATGATAGCTGTTTTGTAGTATCTAATTGCTGAGACAAAAAAAAAAAATTTAATTTCATTTTTAAAGAATACTGTTCTGGACTAGTTTAAGGAACCTTCAACCAAGATCAAACCCATCATGTTGAAAGATCCCTGTGTAGCTGACCTTTGAACTTTTTAAAATTGACTTATTTTTGGATTTCTGGATGGGATATATCCTACTGGGTGAGTAGCTCCATTGCTAGATGCAATAGCCTAGTGGAGAAAGATGGAGTGGAGACATCTCCGCAGCATTTCTGATGTGTATGCACACTTCACCAAGTTGCTTTTGTCCAGAATGGCCCCTAGGACCATCCAGCTGAAGCCAGTTTGCTATAGCCTGGTCATTGTCATTTTTTTTCCAATTCAATCAATGTGAGCTCGGAATGCTCTACTAGAGGTCAGACACAGGTAGTCCCTATGAACATTTATGAACATATCAAACATTGTGCATCTTGCACTTCTGGGATAATTAAAATCTGCTTTTCTCATAGAACCCAGCACCTTTTCTGCTAAGGGTACACCATAGTGAATAGTCCCATGCCAGCATCTCCCATGTTATACAATCAATTCTAAAGTTCTTAAGAGAGACCTTGAGAGTGTCCTTGTATAGCTTTTTCTGGCCATCTTGTGAGTTCTTATCCTATGTGAGTTCTCCAAAAAACAATCTTTTTTTGCCAAGCTTACATTGGGCATTTGTCTTTCCACCTTTGGCATCCACCTAATCCACCTAATCTCTCACCTGTGACTCCAAGAGGTTGTTTCATGCACACTGACCATACCATTTTGGCTGATGGACTAAACCAGGTTAAGGGCAAAAGTAATACTGCAAGGTAGATGCTAATATTCTCCCCATTTTACAGTTGAGGCAAACAAGTTAAGTGACTTGTCCAGGTTCACACAGTAAGTATTTGAAGCTGAATTTGAACTGACTCCAAGCCCACTACTCTATCCACTGTGCCATCCCTTGCCTCTGAGTGAGTCTATACACCCTTCAAACATGTGATACTATTGATAAGAGAAAAAAAGCAAGGATTCTTAAATATGTAAAAGGGGTTTCCAAAAGACCCTTATACTAAAATAACTTTAAAAAAAGAAAAGAAAAGAAATTAGAGGGAAAAGGAAATGCCAAGTGAAGTCTCTTAATTTCCTGAAGTCTTGTTGAATCTCCTTGGTAAAAGGAGAAAGACAACAAGAATATGGAGATTTTAAAACAAAAACAAGTGAAACACAGAAACACTTGAACGCTGAAAGAGAGTCAACATTTTCTCCTGTCTCTTAGTTCTCTTTTTATTTCCACCTATTTTTGTTCCTTTCTTCCAGTTTTTCTGTAAGAAGTAACATTGTGTAAAGGATGGAAGGTCAGCTTTAGAGACAGGTTCAAGTCATGTCTCTGACATATACTAACTGTTTGATCAGATCCAGCTCTTTTAACCTGTCCCAGACAATTCTCTAAGACTATATTTTTTCAAGACAGTTGTTGATCAGAGTTCTCCCCACTGATGAAATTACAAGATTGGGAAAAAAGAAAAGAATATTTTCTTCTTCCCATTATGGAAACATCTTTATTGGAGAAAGGCAAAAATATATTAGAAAAGGTAGGGAACATTGATGTACAATTACAAATGTTCAATACCAAAACCAGTAGTTATTTTGCTATTTCAAATGCTCCCTTATAACACATTAATGCAAAGCCAAGAATTATATGGGAGATTTCTGATCCATGGTTTAGTATTTTTTGATGTCACTTCTACAAAGGGCAGCTTGGGTTTTTTCTTAGTCTTAGGATTTGACTGTTTGCACATGGAAAATCCTTATACATCCAAAACCTACAGCAACTAAGTTGAAAAGTCAGGCTAAGCATATCCCATACATTCATCCTGAATTTATTTATGCCTATCAGATATGATGACCTTTGAAACCCAACTTTGACAATTGCTTTTAAATGTTCTTCGTGCCCATCCTTAAATATAAAGTACTTATGCCTATTTAAATGTAATATTTATTTACATAAAACCAAATAAAAACAATTTAATATAAAAGCATTACAATCCAGTAAGGAGGGCCATTTAAATCATATGCTATCCTAATTTATTTAAATTACATATAATGCATTCTATACTGTTATAGTCACAATTTCCTTACCAAAAGAACAAAGATACCAACGAAGTAATGCCTACATCTCATTTCTAATTATAAATATCTTTCAATTTATCCTTCAACAATTTCACATGGGTATTTTTCATTCCTGATCCTATAATTCCATGCAGGACTGAATAAGATGCACTAAGCTTTGACAATAGGATTTAAATAACAAGTATGACCCAGATTTCCCTCACATGAAATCTTAACAGTATTTGCAGTATAGACATATATTTGTGTTTTTGGAATTTTTCTCTTCTGACTGGTCAGTTTTTATTTTTCAATCACTTATTAAATAAACAAAATCAATTAATTCAAGAGAAGTAAATGAGGATATCATGAGATCTGGCTCTTAAAAATTAATTATTTCAGAATGAAAATACTTTTCTTTCCTACTGAGAGCAGTAACAACTTAGGTGATCTAGTACACTGTAATATTATAATTTTCTAGAGGAGAGGAATCATTACTCAGCTAGTCTAAGAGTTTATTATCAAAATGCTTTTGTCCTGATAGAATGCTTTCTCCTTCCTGAAGGTATGTGATTAAAAGTATGTATGTGTTCTTGTTTTCTGAAATCTAGCCTAATCTTACTTCAGTGATCCCACCTTACTTTCAAATAATTTACTATTAGGAGCCTGTTTCTCTATGTGAGATCACTCTATCCCCATAAAAATAAAAGACTAAATGATTTGTGAAGAATGATTTGAAGCATCTTAACAAAGTCTTTCTAATATACATATCTTTACCCCTCTCTTCCATCATCTCCTTGAAACTGTCCTTAATGAGATCAGTATTTAGGGCCATTCCTAGTAAGTATCAGGGATAAATATAGTGATACTTCCTGTTGGATGATACCTTTCTTCAGTCTAAAGTCACATGAGTTTTATTGGCTGGCATATCATATCATTGACTCATATGCAGTTTGCAATACACTAAAACTTATGGAACTTTAAGGAAAGCACTGGAAGCTGCCCTTTACAATGATGGATCCCTAAAAGTTGTACTTGTATTCTTTAATAAATCACTGAATCATTAAATGTGGCCTTCCACACCTTTATCCAAGTTGTTGGTTTAAATCAGGGATCAGTAAACTACTGGGCTCAAGGTCAAATCTCATCTGCCAGCTGTTTCTATAGGGCTAGAAACAGAATGATTTTTATATTTGTAAATAATGTGGGCTGATTTTGACCTTCAGGCTGTAGTTGCTGACAGTAAGTATCATAGGACCAAAAAAGGGTCTCTGGGAGCATATTATCAATATCTATATCTATAACCATATTTACATAATTTTCAGCAGAAGCATAACAGATTTTATTATAAAAATATTGTTAATATTTTGGACTTGACCTATTAAGACTGTCAGACAGAGGAAAAGAGCCTCTAGACTTTTGATTTCAATGGCATCAGGAATTACAGTGCAAGGAAACTTCCTCTACAAAAGTAGATCGATACCTTCTGTGTAATTTATAGTCTGAGACAGTTACAGAGAGATTATATAACTTGCCTAGGACCCCACAGTCAGTATAAATCAGAAACAGGACCTGAATCCAGGTTTTCTTAGCTTTGAAGCTGGGTTTCTATCTATGAAGCCATGCTGCCTCTATAACTATAAAACAATTTTTATAGAAAAACATGGCCTGAGTATACAGAGAGACATTTTATATTCATGTTCTATTGTCACAACTGGACCATGACAGTAGAATCAAAATGATGTTACCCAAACTGATGAATAGATTTAATGCTATAACAATAATAATCATGGAAATTATATAAAATAATGGTATTCAGTCAGAAATATGCTAAGACTTCTTGCATCTTTAAAAATATTTCATTTGACCCTGCTACTATGTGGCCAAGAGAACCACCCAACTCCAAGCCCTGTAAGATATTTTTTCTCTTCATGGATTCTTAATGAGGTTCTCCTTAGGCACAGTATTATACCCTATGAGTGTTAGAGTCATAACCCCTGAAGGGGGACTGTTTTTCCATTTGTCTACATTTTTAATTCCTCTTTTACTAACTACTGTCTCTGGTGGACTTTCAATTCAGATTTTTCAGAATATTCATTTGCCTAAAGTAAGTAAAGAATAAACACAAAAGAAACAAAGACAACACGTGTTCTCTGATATATAATGAATGGCTAATGGGATCACCACAACTGCCCTTTTCTTTACCCAGAAACTTGTAGTAGTTCTGTCCTATTTGATGCCAAAAGGGGAAACACACATATATACACAGACCCAGACCCAGACCCAGACACCCCTCCCACCTCCACACAGGCTCAAAAACTGGGGCCAACAAATTTCTCCTTTATATAAAAGGATTTCCAGATCAACAACTCATGAGTCACCAGGCCAGTGGGAAAACTGTCACCACATAGCATGAGTCCCTTAGTCACTCACAACCAGAAGTAGTCACATTAAGTCACAGAATATCTGTGTATACTCTGTATTAACCTATCTGGAAAGACAAATTTGAACATGTTCTTAGGACTGTGCCCTTTTTGACCAGTCCCCATTCCCACCACTCCCCACCCCATTGAAAGAAGAAAGTTTAGCTTTGACATGGAAAGAGAGTTCTTTTCATTCTTTGAGATTGGTGGGAAGGAGAATAGGAAGGCTGAGGACCTAAGGATTAAGGGAGAGTTGAGGGAATGTGTGTGGCCTTCTATTGAAAAAATGGGGAAATGGAGCATGAGAAGAGGAATTAAAAGGAATAGTCTTTGTATCCATATAGTAGTCACTAAGATGAATGAAAAGATATCTGGGTTGTACTAAAAGCTTAGTTGAACATAAATATGTAATAAAAAGTATGATTTCATCTAGGAACTGTTTTGAATATGTTATTGAAGTATGATTAGTTATATATAATTAGAAAGCAAATTGCAAATATTTTCTGTTGAATTGGCTTTTTCTTCATATCCCCATTCTACTACTATCTCATACACATACATCTGTATATGTATATATATTGAGCAAGAAAAATGACATATTTTATGCCTAAGGTGATAGCTAACTGAAGATATCTAATTTCTAAAATTTTAGACCTTGTTGATTATTTTTAGTTTCTTTTTCGTAGCTTTACTTCTGACGAGAAACAGATGTACTATTTAGTTAGCTGGGATGTTGTAATTTTCTGGGAGTTTACCAATGGTCAAATATGCTTTTTTCTCCATGAGAAAATATTGTGTAATAGACTATGAGACAGATGAACTAAGTTTTAATTCTTATTAACACTAATTGTATAAACTGAGACCTCTCCATTTCATGGAGCATTTGTTTTTATGTATATATGTATGTATTTATTTTGTGATGCAATTGGGGTTAAATGACTTGCTCAGCATCCCACAGCTAGTAAGTGTTAAGTGTCTGAGGAAGGATTTAAACTCAGGTCCCTGGCTTCAGAGCTGATACTCTATCCACTGTGCCATCTAGCTGCCCCTTCCTGAAGTATTTGTGAGAGAGAAAAAAAAATCTTGTAAATCTCAAAACTGTCATTTACATATTGATCCATTATTAGACTTGTGTTCTTGTGCTACTTAGATAAGATAAAATATTAATTAGTTACAAAACCATTTTAAAAGGACACATTACATAAAGTTTCATTGTTTTTTCATTTATATTACAATAGTCTTGTTTGTGAATCTATACTTTCAAAAATATAAATATTTTATTTTCCCTAATTACATATTAAAACAATTTTTAAACATTTAAAAAAAAATTTGAGTTCCAAATTCTATCCTTCCCTCCCTACTTCTGATCTCTTCTCTTTCCCTGAGCTGGTAAGCCATTACATAGATGTGCAATTATGTAACATTTTAATATTAGTTATTTTATATAAGAAGATGCAAATAAAAATAAAAGAATGAAGGAAAGTGTAAAATAACATGTTTCTGTCTATTTAGACAATATAGTTCTTTCTTTGAAAGCAGATAGTAAACTTCATCATTAATCCTTTGGGATTGTCTTAAATCATTGTTTTGCTGGGAATAGATAAGTCATTTATAATTCTTCATTATATAGTACTATTGCTGTGTACAACACTCTTCTGGTTCTTCTTACTTTACTTTGCATCAGTTTATGTAATTTTTTCCAGATTTTTCTGAAATCTGCTTGTCATTTCTCATAGTACAGTATTTCATCACAATCGTATACCACAGCTTCTTTAACCAGTTCCCAATTGCTGGTAATCTCTTTGAGGAAAACTATTTTTAAAAAATCACTTTAACATAATAATACACATAAATGGTAGTTTTGGAAAGATTAACTTGATTTGAAATCAGGAGGTCCAAAGTTACATATTAAATCTGATGTTGTCATCTAAGAGTATGTCATTTTACTTTTCAAAGATTCAGTTTCCATCTGTAGAATGAAAAGAAATAGGTTTGACCTGCTTTCCTCATACTGAGGAAAACCCTTTTTTAAATCATAAAACCTTATAGAAATATTTGGTGTATTTTTTTGAAAATTATATAAATTATTAAACTTACTCTGACTTGAGTAACTTGAAATCCATGAATAGATTTGACTAAAAAGCATAAATAACGTTTCCATCCATCCAACTAGATGTCATTTACCCTCAGTTCTTCCTTCTCCTTCACTCCCTCCTATCCATCCACTTGGTGATTCTATCTCCATAATATCTCTTACACTTGTCCTCTTCTCTCTATTCATACAACCATCACTTTTTGAGGGTCTTGTTTCCTCTCTCCCTAGCCTGCAACAACAGATTTTTAGTTACACTCTTGGCTTCAAGTCTTTTCCCTCTGTAATCTATCAGAACTTCTAAAATGCTGTTCCTAAAAGGCAGGACTGTCTGTGGTTCTGATTCTGTCATCTGCTTATGAAGCTACTGTGAGTCCCCCTTAAGTCCAAGATCAAATGCAAACCCCTCTGGTTTTTAAAGCCTTTCACTTTCTGGCTCCAGGATTCATTTCCGGCCTTTTTATGCATTATTCTCCACTTAATCTCTGTTCCAGTCAACCTGACCTACTTTTTGTTTCCTGAAACTGGCATTCCTTCTTTTGTCTCTGGGCCTGTGCAAAGGCTCCTTCTATTTGAAATACATTTTCTTCGCATTTTCACCTCAAAGAACCCCTGCCTTCCTTCAAGGCTCAAGCTTTTATGGCACCCTCCAATAGGAAGCTTATCTTGATCATTGCAGTTGCTTGTGCCCTCTCCCCATAAATTACTTTATATCAAATTTGTATGTGTAATCCTATTCCCCTAATCAGGCTCATCTGTCCAATTTGTCTTTGAAAAAGGCAGTTTAGGCCTCCAGGGGGTGGTAGCTATGAGATTCAAGGTCCTAGGGGGCAATCTTAGCTCAGGAGTCTCCTGTTGTCTTTCCTTAAACTATCAAACATCAGACCCAATTCTTTAGCAAAAACATTTATTTAAACAGCGAATTAAAAATAGTAACTAGCAAGATTTCCCTTAACTCCAGATATGCATTATCTCTCAAGTATACCCAGAGTCTGGGAGAATTTAAGAGTGAATATAAACTTAGAAGAGTGGGCCAAATGCAGGGAACCCAGGCAACTCAGAAGTCTGGATCACTGGGGCCTCTGATGTACTTTGTCTTTCCAGAGTTTGCTAAGGTAGTGTTAGTGAGCTTTTTCAGTTAGTGTTGGCTCTTTGAAACACTGGAGGAGCTACCCTGCTCCTGTCTGATGGTGCTAGGGAATCTGCTCTGCCCCTGGGCTACTGTCAGATAAATTGGACAGGGCAATTCTCTGACCTTGTTCACAGTGTCTGGGTGGGATGGATTGATCTCGTAGGCCCTGCTGTGGTCACTATTTTGATAAGTATTATATTGTGCTAAACATTTTACAAATATTATTTCTTTTCATCCTTACACCAAACCTGCAAGATTATTATCTCCATTTTATAGTTGAAGATGTTGAGGCAGATTAAGGTTAAATTACTTGCCCAGCGGCATACAAGTAGTGTGTGTGAGGGTGGTTTTGAACTCAGGTCTTCCATCTTCTGCCCCATCTAGCAGCCTTTGTTCTACTTTCAGTCTTTGTTGCGGATGGCTAGTCTATATTCTCTTTAGCTGGAGCGTTTTTTTTTTAAGCTAGCGTGCTACGATAGTATTTCAGCTATGGCAATGATCCTAAATTTGGAATTGGGAGAAGCCTCTTTCCTTCATTTGCTTTAGAGTCTAGCTCTAAAGTTGTTTGTCACCTGTTCGAAGGAGATGGGAAGGCTCATTTTTGACCACTGTCCCTGGAGCAAAGCAACTTTCCAGAATAAGCCACTCAATGATTTTTTTCTTTTTTATTGTTTTCTTTATTTTTCTGCTTACTCAATTTTTTTAAATACACATTTCTTTATGAATCATGTTGGGAGAGAAAATCAGAATAAAAGGGAAAAAATATAAGAAAAAGGGGAAAAATGAACATAACATGTATTGTTTTACATTCATTCTCCATAATTCTCTCTCTCTGGATGTGGATGGCATTTTTCATCCAAAGTTTATTGGAATTGCGTTGGATCACTGAACCACTGAGAAGAACCAAGGCTTTCATAGTTGATCATCTGGTTCTACTTGTTTTGTTCAGTATCAGTTTGTGTAAATTTTTCCAGGCCTTTCTGATCATCTTGTTCATCATTTTTTGTAGAACAATAATATTACATTACTTTCACATACCATTACTTATTCAGCTATTCCCCAACTGATGGGCATGTACTCGCTTTCCAATTCTTTGCCACTACAAAAAGAGCTGCTACAAACATTTTTGCACATGTGAGTCCTTTTCCTTCCTTTATGATTTCCTTGGAATACAGATCCAGTAGTAGCACTGATGGGTCAAAGGGTATGCACAGTTTTATACTCTTTGGTAATGCTACTCAGTGTTGATTCAGGATGATCAATCTCAATTCAGTCAGTTCTGATCAAATACCTCTTGTTTAGGAATAAAAGTATGAATTTAATCAGTATCACCAAAGCAACTTCTTAGTTTCACTGATTTCTTCATATGCAATTGAATTCTTCTTGCCACCTACTTTTCTGAAGTGAAAGAATATCTATTGTACATCCTTTATTTATCAAATTCAGTCCTTTACCTTTTCTTAAAGTCCCTACTGACTTTGTCTTTTTGTTCTGACATTTTCCGTGGTGTCTGACTCTCTATAATACCATTTTTGGATTTTCTTGACAGAGATCCTTGTTTGCCATTTCCTTCTCTGGTTCATTTTACATATGAGGAAACTGAGGAAAACATAGTAAGTGACTTGGTTAGCGTCACACAGGTGTCTGAGGACAGATTTAAAGTCAGGAAAAAGAGTCTTCCTGACTCTATGACAAAAACTCTATCCATTATGCCATCTAGCTGCCCCTAATTGTGTCTCTCTCTTTGTGCCTCTAGACCTTGGTTTATAGCAAAATGCTTAAAAATGCTTGTTGAATGAATAAATTAAAGCATAATAAAAATAGAAGTCCTATGAAGATTTTGTGTGTGTATTTCACCTCAAAATATTAATGTAATTATGAAATACCTGAGACACAGAATGGCAGAGTAGACAGAGCTAGCTTCACTTTATCTTTCTCTGTGATTTACTCAGGGTCACACAGCTTACAAGTGTTAAGTGTCTGAAACTATTGAGGTATGGAACCGAATGTTGAGGTCTACATTTGGGGTACCTAATGAAATTAGGGTTTAGTTAAGGTCTAGTGGCAGGTTTGGGGTACAGGGAGTCAAACAGAGTTCCCCTGCAACCCCCTTAGATTCGGCGCAAGGATACGGCGGTATATGAGGTCTAGAAGCGGCGCGGAATTCCCAATAAAAGCATTTATTGGCCCAGAGAGCTAGATTAATAAAAGAGGTTTATTATTGAGTTTAGAAGTAGGAGATAGGTGAAGGTAGAGATAAGGAGGGCACTGGACAGAGGGTCCAGTGGACAGAGGGTCCTCACATGGCAACCATGTTTGGAATCTCTGCCAAGAGGGGTTCCCAGTGTGGTCCTTTTAAGTCGGAGACTTAGCTCGAGGGGCTTTGGGGTATAGCCCCAGAGTTGGCTCAGATGCGGGTAGGGCTGGGACAGGTCCAGACCTTCTATTGGAATTCAAAGGGACCAGGATTTGTGAGTCAAAGGGTAATTTACATTAGCTAGGGGGGTTGGGAATCAAAGATTGGAATCTTTCCCGCATCAAAACCAGATTTGAACTCAGATCCTCCTGACTTCAGGGTTGGTGCTCTATCTACCACACCATCTAGCAATCCCAACAATATAGTCTTTATGACTAAAAATTCCAGAAAAAGTTGGCAGGAAATGTTTTCATCGATAGAGAGTGTTCATTTACCTAAGAATTCACATTTTGAAGTCTAGTCTCTATCCCATGAAAACACATCAGTTTTAATAACAACCCTTGGGAATAGGTCTCCAGAGCTATTAAAGATTGCTGGTGATACAAGAAATGCTATTTTCATTCTTGTTTTTTTCTTTCTAAAAGCTTTTCCCCTCAGATTGCCTTCAATCTTAGGGTTACTATCAGTCAACATCAGAAAAAATCTTAATAATTAGACCTAGTAATTATTATATGATTATTAACTGGAATTGGCATGCAGATGCATAAAATAAAATATGTAAGATCACCAAGAAACTATTTATATTGAAATAAAGGTATATTTTCTCCAAATCCCTTAAATCTGTCCACAGACTCTTTGTGAGTTAAAATCCCTGCTTAGAGAAAGATCACTAACAGAGCACCTAGAACTGAAGGATGAACATCATGCCCTGGAGAGGGTAAGAGATCTCCTTTCTAGCCATCCTGTTATTCATTCTGTGCAGGTTTAAGCTGAAAGGAGAGTGTTCATTCAATGTTTCCTCTAATCACCTGTCCTTTCCCTATTTGCTACCCACATTGTTTCATCTCTCAGAAGAAGATGCCTTCTGTCACTGGCATAGCAGGTATATGCCTACAGAGACCTCAGGGTTATGGCGACCTGGGACCAAGCACCATTTTTGACAGATTCCAGCTCTGTGACACTGGCAACTTGCCTAACCTCTCAGTGTTCCAGGAAAGACTTCAAGCTTATAAATTGAATATCTGCACTGATAGATGGATTTCCTCATTGAGAGTTCTTGACATTGAAAGAAATTAATCAGTAAATATTTATCAAGTGCCAACTTTGATTGTCACTATACTAAGTGCTGGGGATACAAAAAAAGAGGAGGGTGTTGAAGACCGTCACTTGATAAGAAATTTCTGGAAATACTTTTTGTACAACTAAGAGAGTAAAATTTTTTTTTTTAATTTAATAGCCTTTTATTTACAGGATATATACATGGGTAACTTTACAGCATTAACAATTGCCAAACCTCTTGTTCCAATTTTTCACCTCTTACCCCCCCAACCCCTCCCCTAGATGGCAGGATGACCAGTAGATGTTAAATATATTAAAATATAAATTAGATACACAATAAGTATACATGACCAAAACGTTATTTTGCTGTACAAAAAGAATCAGACTCTGAAATATTGTACAATTAGCTTGTGAAGGAAATCAAAAATGCAGGTGTGCATAAATATAGGGATTGGGAATTCAATGTAATGGTTTTTAGTCATCTCCCAGAGTTCTTTTTCTGGGTATAGCTAGTTCAGTTCATTACTGCTCCATTAGAAATGATTTGGTTGATCTCGTTGCTGAGGATGGCCAGGTCCATCAGAACTGGTCATCATATAGTATTGTTGTTGAAGTATATAATGATCTCCTGGTCCTGCTCATTTCACTCAGCATCAGTTCGTGTAAGTCTCTCCAGGCCTTTCTGAAATCATCCTGTTGGTCATTTCTTACAGAACAGTAATATTCCATAATTTTCATATACCACAATTTATTCAGCCATTCTCCAACTGATGGACATCCATTCAGTTTCCAGTTTCTAGCCACTACAAAAAGGGCTGCCACAAACATTCGTGCACATACAGGTCCCTTTCCCTTCTTTATAATCTCTTTGGGATATAATCCCAGTAGTAACACTGCTGGATCAAAGGGTATGCACAGTTTGATAACTTTTTGAGCATAGTTCCAAACTACTCTCCAAAATGGTTGGATTCGCTTCACAACTCCACCAACAATGCATCAATGTCCCAGTTTTCCCGCATCCCCTCCAACAATCATCATTATTTTTCCTGTCATCTTAGCCAATCTGACAGGTGTGTAGTGGTATCTTAGAGTTGTCTTAATTTGCATTTCTCTGATTAATAATGACTTGGAGCCTCTTTTCATATGACTAGAAATAGTTTCAATTTCTTCATCTGAGAATTGTCTGTTCATATCCTTTGACCATTTTTCAATTGGAGAATGGCTTGATTTTTATAAATTAGAGTTAATTCTCTATATATTTTGGAAATGAGGCCTTTATCAGAACCTTTGACTGTAAAAATATTTTCCCAGTTTATTGCTTCCCTTCTAATCTTGTCTGCATTAGTTTTGTTTGTACAAAAACTTTTCAGTTTGGTATAATCGAAATTTTCTATTTTGTGATCAGTAATGATCTCTAGTTCTGCTTTGGTCATAAAGACCTTCCCCTTCCACAGGTCTGAGAGGTAAACTATCCTATGTTCCTCTAATTTATTAATAATTTCATTCTTTATGCCTAGGTCATGAACCCATTTTGACCTTATCTTGGTGTACGGCGTTAAGTATGGATCAATGCCTAGTTTCTGCCATATTAGTTTCCAATTTTCCCAGCAATTTTTATCAAACAGTAAGTTCTTATCCCAAAAGCTGGGATCTTTGGGTTTGTCAAAGACTAGGTTGCTATATTTGTTGACTGTTTTATCCCTTGAACCTAATCTATTCCACTGATCAACTAATCTATTCCTTAGCCAATACCAAATAGTTTTGGTAACTGCTGCTCTATAATATAATTTTAGATCTGGTACAGCTAAGCCACCATCATTTGATTTTTTTTTCATTAATTCCCTTGAAATTCTTGACCTTTTGTTTTTCCATATGAACTTTGTTGTTATTTTTTCTAGGTCATTAAAATAGTTTTTTGAGAGTCTGATTGGTATAGCGCTAAATAAATAGATTAGTTTAGGTAATATTGTCATCTTTATTATATTTGCTCGCCCTATCCAAGAGCATTTAATATTTTTCCAATTGGTTAAATCAGACTTAAGAGAGTAAAAATTTTTTAAAAATTTGATATATATATTTTCTTTGTGGTAATTTCATTTCTGCTATGCACCCCTAAAGATTGGATAGTTTTTCTGGAAACAATTATAAATGCTGATATTCTAATAACAGCCATAGATAATTCAAGGGTGTGGAAAAAATAAGTAATCATGCTTACATTATTAAGGACAATGTGTACATTTGTATATCTTTATTTATAAATATTCCTAGTTAAATATTTACAGAATGTATACAGTTTGTTTCAAATAATTCAGTCCAATAAACCTTTAAGTTTCTGTACTTGATTATTTTTCCCACTAAGTAAAACTCTGCCATTATATCTAGTCAGTGCAGAATTGGTTATCACATTCCTTTTGGGATGCAATTCTTGCCAAACTGTGGGTAGGACTATTTTTTTTTAAATCCAACCCACACTTTTTATTTTTGTACCCTGAGAGCTGTTAGCAAATTAATTAGCATTTTAAAAACTACAGTAATGTAGAGCATCTAGGCTCCTTCCCCCAAGCCTTTTCTCCAGTTTTTATTTGAAGTAATTGGGAGGAACACATTTCAGTGCCAGGAAAGTAACTATCCATACAAGGAAACAATTTCCTCCTACGCTTAGTCAGAAACCTAAGACCTTGTTTTTGCCAGTCAGGATTCCAGGTAATTGCATTGTTTGCAGGGACTAACAAATATTAGTCCCGGGGAAACAGAGAAGATAGCAAAGACTTAAAAGGCCAAGGGTATAGGCTAAAGGCTCCAACCCCAGCCTGTCAGTGCTGTATCTCTAATTTAGTTAGTCAACAAGCATTGATTAAGGGTCTATCTACTATGTGCCATGATGCTAAGCACTGGGGATACAGAAAGATAAAAAAGATAATTATTGCTCTCAACAAGCTCATGGTCTAATTGGGGAAACAGCACAAAAAAACTGTGTTCCAACAAGATACACACAATTAATGGAGCCATGTTGGTTGTTTAGTCATTTCAATCATATCCAACTCCTTGGGGTTTTCTTGACAAAGATATTGGGAGTGGTTTGCCATTTTCTTCTGCAGCTCATTTTACATATAAGGAAACTGAGGCAAGCACAGTTATGTGCCTTACCCAGGATCATACAGCTAGTAAGAGTCTGAGGCCAGATCTGAACTCAGGAAGATAGTTTTCCTCACTCTAGGCCCAGGACTCTGTGCACTATGGCATTGCTTAGTTTTCCCTTCCCACTCTCTCCCTTAAGAAAGGAAGGCACTAATATTTTTAGGATAATGGGAAGGGCTTTCTGTGGAAGGTGGGACTTTAGCAGAGACTCAAAAGAAGCCACAGAACTTTAGAAGCAGAGATATGGAGGAAGAAAATACCTGGCGTTAGGAGATGGAGCATCTAGTGGGAGGAAGAGAGGTCACTTTCACTGGATTATTGGTGGGGACAAAAAATGGAAAGGGAGGGAGGGAGCACGTTATAGAAGGCCTTGCAAGACAGAAAAAAAGATCTTATATTTGTCTTGGAATAGTAGAATCAAGTTTGCCATAGGACCACCACACGGACTATATATGCTCTTTTAAATAAGTACCCCTTCACATTTTCATCTTTATTACTAAAGGCACAAATATATTCTCTATCCTCAAGGCTCAGGACATTGAAGCACAGGTCTCTCAAATCTTAACTTTTTCTTTACCCGGTGCCTCCAAAGTGTTTTGTTTTCTCTATAACATCTTTTAAATCTTCAAACTTAACACTTATGTAATCCCTGGCCTTTTTTTAAGTTCTAGCTTAAGTCTCAGTTCCTTCATGAGATTTTCCTTGGCTCACCCTACTCCTGTTTTCTCCCCACTCTTTTCTCTGGGTTCTTTTAGTATTGGGGACTTTGAGTCTGGATGGCTGTGAAAATGGTAGTGTCAATTCCCAGAAACAGAGATGTGAAGGGGAGAGTAGAGTTTTCTGGGTGTCTATGGTGGGAGAGGTTACAGAAAAAGAAATGAGTTGTATTTGAGATACATTAAGCTTAAGGCTGATACATCCCAGTAAAACTGTATACAGATTCAATATTCTTTCCATTCTGCCTCCTTTCTTCTTCCCAAGTCAGCTCAATCCTGAAATGTACTTCCTTCTCATTTCCATCCCTGGAATCTCTAAGGTTCACCTTGGATGATACTTTCTCCATGTATTCCCTAAACTAATTAGTTCTGTGTTCACATCTTCCTTGAATTAAATTATATGTAGTTATCTTTATGCATAATGTATCTACTTTGGTAGAATTTATAAGATCTTTTAGAGAAGGGATGGTGTTGTTGATTGTTATCTTTATATTCCTAATACAATGCCTTGCACATAGTAGATGCATAATACATGTAAAATGGCACTTGGGTGATTGCCATGTTGTTTTGATCATTATATTTAAATAAATATAATTTTCTATGTGTAAAGTGCTAGAAACAGAAAGATGATGAAAATTGACATAGTACCAATCCAAAAGGAGTTTGCAATATAATAAGAAGATAAGGAACATATAAATAAATATAATACAAATTTAAAATGTGATGAGTAAGTGAGAGAGGTCAAATAAAAAGATATGAGACTGAGAAAAAAGTAATGATGTCCAGGTAAATGGTTTTCTATCAGTACAGACTTTTATATTTACTCTTTATTATTAACATGTTCTCCATCACTTTCTCAAATCTAAATAACAAACAAAACAAATTAGTCCCTGATTTGTAACACTTGTGAATTTCTATTATATAGATATATACATTGAAAATTTCAAAATAGACTCAAAAAATAGCCTCTGCAAACTACTCCAATACCCCTTGGCAGGAAGAAATGATTTCTAACTGGTGGGATTTGGGTAGTAGCATAATAGGAATCAGGGAAGGCCTCTGAAAAGGAGAACCCTCAAGTGAATACTGAAGAAAGAATGATTTCAAAAAGTAGAAAAGTGGAGGGAATCTATAAGGAACAGAGGGTGTCTTTCTCAGGAATGAGTGATAGCCTACAGAAATTCATGGAAATTGGAGTGGGCAGGATAATGTCTAGAAACAACTAGTAGTCTAATGTAATTGTTTCCAATTTAGTTGAGTGAGTAATGCGTGTTGTTTTGAAGTAAGTTTGGAAAGGTAGATTGTATTAGATTGTGAAAGAATTTCTAATGTAAGGAATTTATTTGTCCCATCCTAAGAAATGAGAAGTCATTAAAGGTCTTTTATTTAGCATGGTAAATCATGGAAAAGTTTGAACTTTATATTCATCATCTTTAAAATGAGATTTGTTTGTATGATCACTAAGATTTCTTCCAGTTCAAAATCTTATAATTTTATGGACATAAAGAAAAAAGCTTTAAAAATTCGTAGCTATTTTCATCCATTTTAAGAACCAATTGAATTATGTGTATACAGTCAAACATATGCTACTTGAGGACAAATATTACTATTTTGGGGTCTTTGCATCTATCTGCAACAACCAGCTTGCTAACTTGCATATAGTAGGCGCTTAAAAAATTGTTTAGTTGAATTGAATTATGAGGTGAAGTGGCACTGTGGTGATTATGCAGTTAATCTGATCCTAGCAGACAGCAAAGGAGAATAATTAGCTCCCAGTGTGGATTTTTGGACTAATTATCCTGTTTGCCTGCCTAACAGATCAAAATAAGTGGATAATTGCCACATTTATATTTTGTGTTGCTTATGCATTGCCTGTATGAATTTTCTTTTGCTGAATAAAAACTTGTAATATCAATCAAACATTCTTTATATATATCCTTTTTGTGCCTCTTTACATAAAGAGTAGGGATAATAAAACCAAAAAATGAACAATTCTTGCTCTTATAGAGCTTACATTCTATGGGGAAAGATGTTGTATATAATTATGAATACATGAAGAATAAATATAAAGAAAAGGTAGTTAGGGTAAGAAAGCATAATAGTTGAGGATATCCCAAAAAAAGTTTTTGTGAAGGAGGTAGGGCTTAAACTAAGTTTTGAAAGAAGTGAGATGGGTGAGGAATGATTGTATTTCATTCATGAAGGATGATCATGGAGATGGAACATACAGTGTTGATAATGTGTGAGGACCAGAGAACAGTTTGGCTAAACCATAGGTTGTGTAAAGGGATATGTAAAATGAATCTGATAAGATATGTTGCATCCATTCTAGATGGCCCAGTGGAGTGCACCAGACCCAGATTCAGGAAGACCTGAGTTCAAATACTGCTTCAGACACTTCCTTACATATATGACCTTGGGCAAGATACTTAACTTTAGTTTAGGTGTTCCTCATCAGTAAAATGGGGGTAATAATAGCACTGACCTCTAAGAGATGTGGTGAGGATAAAATGAGGTAATTTCATAAAGCACTATATAAATTTTAAAGTTCAGTATCAATGTCAGCTATTATTATTTAAAAGTCAAAACAGGTGTTTCTTAGCCTATTATCCATCCTTGTGTATATTTACAACATGCATATTTAACAGGGGCTTTGCATATCAGCTTGCTAAAACAAAATGTGTCAAGGATATTAGTGAGATGCTTCCAAGAGAATCATGATCTCACAAAAGGAAAGTGTTTGAAAAGATTGATTCAGACGTGGACATTCCATAATTGGTTCCAATAGGCTAACTTTCTGTTGAAGAAAGGCTTTTTTAAATTAGTTCTGGAAGGATTCAGAAAGCCTTTTCCTTTTCAACTGTATATTCCCTTAGCCTTATTTGCTTCTGTGGTATATCAGTCATTCCTTCACTCAAAGTATCTGGTGAAAGGAATGTAATCTCTAATTTGGGAAGTTTCAAAAAGTTGGAAGAGCAAGTTATACAAAACTGGGAATAAGAACCCAGCGTGCGATTCTTGTCCTACACAGCATTGATGCCCTAAGAAGCAAGAAGAAATCTTGAGAAGTGACTTGCATGACTCCAGCCCACTGGAAGGATTTATCTGGTTATGCTATATTTGGGCATTGACTTGAATCAATGCTATATTAATTTAGGAATTAAGCTAAATTTTCAGTCTAATTCCTGTTATCCCATCCCCATCCTCCTCACCAGAGACCATTGTGGCTTAGGATGCTATACCCTAAAGTGTTGGGGGGAATGTTTATATGCTTGTTCTTGATGATATTTATGATTAAATATCCATTTGGTGTTAAGAGATTAAATGGAAATTAGATACTAGTCATTGGTCATCTAAATAAGGTAGGATTGCAGTAATGGGGACTCAAATTGTTGGTAAAGCAAATAGAACTTTTCACTCCCTCAAGGAACCTCTCAGACTGAACTTGAGAGAATGGAACAAGCATCAGCCATGCTACCTGTGCATGATTCTATCATACCATAGAAGTCATCACTTAGAAGCAATGAA
The DNA here is from genome assembly GCF_902635505.1 of Sarcophilus harrisii. NCBI lineage: Eukaryota > Metazoa > Chordata > Mammalia > Dasyuromorphia > Dasyuridae > Sarcophilus > Sarcophilus harrisii. Next base: position 168,603,857 of record NC_045430.1, read on the forward strand.
TTAAGATTCATGGCCCATTTCACAAACCTGGACTCTGCAGTCCCATAGCTTATATGACTTTCTGCTTTGCTCTGCATGTGGCATTACATCTGCTTCCTCTGTATCGTCATTCATTTGGTTTTTCTTGCAGTTGGGTTGAACTCTTGAGTGATAATGGTTTACATTTAGGTGTTTCTGTAGTCTTCTGGGGCTTGATGCAATTAGCAAAATGTCATCTGCAAACAGGAGCATCTTCTAGAGTTCACTCTCTATAAAACATCCCTGATTTTGTCAGGGCTCTGAACTGGATATTCTTAGTGACAATAAAAAACACATCTGATGAACATGTATTTTGCTGTTTTATGCCTTGATTGGAGGGTTGTCGAATAAAGTCATCTCTGTTCTTATATCTTTCACATAATATTGTACAGTTTATGAATGGGAGATGTCAATCTTTCTTCTGTATGTGTGTGTGTGTGTGTGTGTGTGTGTGTGTGTGTGTGAAAGAGAGAGAGAGAGAGAGAAAGAGAGAGAGAGAGAGAGAGAGAGAGAGAGAGAGAGAGAGAGTGGGAGAGAGAAAAAGAGAGAATGGGAGAGAAAGAGAAAGTGAAAGAGAGAGAAAGAATGAAAGAGAGAGAAAGAGAGAAAAGAGAGAGTGGGAGAGAGAAAAAGAGAAAGTGAGAGTGTGGGAGAGAGAGAGAAAGAGAGAGAATGGGAGAGAAAGAGAGAGAAAATGAAAGAAAGAGAGAGAAAGAGTGAAAGAGAGAGAGAGAGAGTGGAAGAGAGAAAAGAGAGAGTGAAAGAGAGAGAGTGGGAGAGAGAAAAGAGAGAATGGGAGAGAAAGAGAGAGAAAGTGAAAGAGAGAGAAAGAATGAAAGAGAGAGAAAGAGAGAGAATGGGAGAGAGAAAAAGAGAGAGTGGGAGAGAGAAAAGAAAGTGAGAGTGTGGGAGAGAGAGAGAAAGAGAGAGAATGGGAGAGAAGAGAGAAAATGAAAGAAAGAGAAAGAGTGAAAGAGAGAGAGTGAGAGAGAAAGTGAGAGAGAGTGGAAGAGAGAAAAAGAGAGAGTGAAAGAGAGAGAGGGAGAGAGAGAAAAGAGAGAGTGAGAGAGAGTGGGAGAGAGAGAGAAAATGAAAGAGAGAAAGAGTGAAAGAAAGAGAGAAAGAGTGAGAGAGAGTAAGAGAGAGAGGAAGAGGAGTGGGAGAGAGAGTGAGAGAGAGAGTGGGAAAGAGAAAGAAAAAGAGAAAGGAAAGGAGAAGAGGAGAAGAGAGAGAGAGAGAGAGAGTGAGTTGTGGACTTTTGGAAATCTAATAAAGATTGTGGGCCTTTTTCCAGACTATCATTAAATGCACAAAATAAAATATGTAGAATTACAAAGGTAATAAATCATAATGCAAAATAGTTATCAAAATATTAAAACAAAACCAAACCTAAATTTCTAAATCCCTCAGGTTAAGAATTCTTGCTTTCACTCATTTCTGTCTCTAGGTCCTGTTGTTAACTCTTTGGACTTCTTTCTTTATCATGCATCAGCTATCTTCTCACATTCACTTTTTCTGCCACCATTTCCCATAAACTTTTTCATCTTGAATGAACCCTCTGCCCCAGTAGCCCTTTTCCCTGTTTAGTCAGTTCCTCTGAAGAACATCCATTTTAAAGAAACCCCTGGGTTGTCATGTTCTCATTTTTATTTTTCTCTGTTGCTCTGCTCCTGATTTTACCCCTCCCCCACAATAAATTCTCCAAAATGATTATCTTTTATCTTACCTCCCCCACATTTTTAGGTACCTTTTATATGTTGTCTTTTCTATTACAACATGAACAGGAACTGTTTTTTTTTTTTAAATTTGTATTTGTATTTCCAGCTTTTAGATGCCTCGTATATAATAATGGCATAAAAAATGCTTGTTAAGTGAGACAGCACTTTTCTATGCCAAATTAAGTGTTGTGTTTGTTTATTTTTTTGATAGTCAATAAATTCCAACACTTTTTCTTCCATGTCATCTGGTGAATTTGTATGTAAAGATATGGTTGCTATAGAATTATACTCATCAAGAATAACTTTGCATGCATAGATCATTTTCTCTCTCTCTTTCTTTCTTTCTTTTCTTTTCTTTTTTTTTTTTTTTTTTTTTTTTTTTTTTTTGCTTAGGCAATTGGGGTTAAGTGACTTTCCCTGGGTCACACAGCTAGGAAATGTTAAGTGTCTGAGATCAAATTTGAACTCAGGTCCTCCTGACTTTAGGGCTGCTTCTCTATCCACTGTGCAACCTAGTTGCCCCGATTAGATAATTTTCAAAAAAATTTTGGAGAGGGGAGGAAGAACACAAACGGGATAATCAAGAAAATCAGACAGAGGGAAAGCTCCCATATATGCAAAAAGTGTTACCAATTTTTATAGCATCAAAGAACTGGAAGAAAAATGGGTGCCCATCAAATAAGCACTGGTTAAACGAATTGTGGAATATGAATATAAAGGAATATTATTGTGTCATTAGATAGATAAGAACACTTAAGTTTTCACTATATTCCAGGCACTGTATTAAGCACTCATTATACAGATACAAGCAAACAATATAATCAGTACCAGCAAAGAGTCTACATTCTAATGGAGAGGATATCACATAAAGGGAAACTGGAGAAAGGAATGGGGGATTGAATGCAGGTGCAAGGCAGCTGGTGAGGAGGAGGAAAAATCTGGAGAGTGAGCTGAGGTGAGATGATAAATATGAGGAATCCAGAGAAACTTGAGAAAAATGCATATGAACTTATACAAAATGAAACTTCACCATGAGAACATTTTGTATAATAACTTCAATAATATAAAATAAAGCAATATTGAGCAAGCTCAATTTGGTGTCCAATTGAGACTTCAGGAGACTGATGATAAAATGTACCTCACATTTTCTCTGTCAAAATAGTGCAATATAGGTATGGAATTAAGCATACATTTTCAATGTGGCCAGTGTGTCAAAAAGAGGATTGTGGATTTATCCGAGAATCAACAGGGAACCAGTGGAGCTTTATGAGATAAAAACCACAGACAGATTTGTGCTTTAGGAAAACCAGTTTGGCAACCCTTTTAAAGGATGAACTGGAGACGGAGCCCTGGGGACCAATTAGCCAGTTATTATAATACTCTATGTGACAGATGATGAGGGACTAAACTAGGTCTTATGAGTGATGAGGGCAGAGATAGATATGAGAGATGTAGAACTATATTGAATAGGATCTGGCACTTGATTGGCTCTGGAAAGCAAGGATAGCAAAAAGCTGAAGGGTACTTTAAATTTACAAACCTGGGTGAGTGAAAGGATTTTGATGATGACCTCAACAAAACTGAAATAAGAGGAATAGTTTTTGTAAGGGAAAATAAAAAGTTTTCTTTCAGCTGTTGAGTAATCTAGCCATTGTTGATGTGTCTCTGGTACTTAAAAGAAAGATTAAAAAGCTTTATATAAATGTCTGGGGTCATTCCATAGAGATGATAATTAGAACCCTGAAAACTAATGAGGTCTATAAATAAAAAAAGATACAGCTATAAGAATCTTCTTTGAATGTGAAGTATTCACTCACAGTAAGTCCCAAGGCAGATTTGCTATAAAAATCTTTTTTTTTTCCTTTGCCCAGTAAAATGGAGGTGACTTGGCTATGCTGCTATAGGCTTTAATCACTCACATCTAGTTTAATTAACTTTGTGAATGCTTTTCCTCAAATAAGGCTAGGTGAGCCCCTATTCAGTCAAAGACCTTTTTAGGTCTTTTATTACTGTGGGATACCATACTGCTTTTATATTGATTTGTCAGAATTGTCAGACTTTTGGTCTTCAGATCCTGACTTCAGATCCTGTCCGATTTAAATGTAGACTTAAGGAAGGGAATATGTGCTTTTCTTGGTTGATGTGAACGCTAAAGAAAGGATTGTGTCATTTGGATATCATAAAAGGGAACACCTCTCTTTTTTCTCTCTGCCAAGGACTTTACCTGATAAAATCACTAATGTAAATAAAGTACACTGATCTTACCTCTAGGCAAATAGAAAGATTCCAGACTCTTTTTTTTTGTTCTTTATTTTTAAAATGTTCAACAGTAAGATAGTGTAAAAATTAAAATTATCCATGCTCATTACATCTTGATTCTTGAACAAATATATCCTTATTTCTGCCAAAGTTTTCTCAATTGATTGCTCCATGTCACCACTCTTTCTCCCTGGAAGTTCCCAGACCAAAAGTCCCTTCTCTATATTTTCCCTTATGTGTTTATTCCCTTCCATTAGAATGCAAGGCCATTGCAAACTGAAATTGTCTTTTCTGTTTTTGTATCCCTTTTGTTTAGCAATGTGTCTGCCATAAAAAGGCTTTAATAAATGTTTATCATTCATTCATTCATAAAGTAGATTTGTTTTTCAATCTGTTATTTATTTTCTTTAAAAGAGGAACAAGGGTTGCAAATGATGTTAGATAGCTATTATATTGTAATTATGACACAATTAGACTAATTTTTCTATTGTATCTATGTGAATTTTAAGTGCTTTAAAGGGAAATCTTCCTTGGGCACAGTGTTACTTTTTTCATTCTTACATTTCTGTTTAATATTAAGAAATTTAGATGATTCAGTATTGTGGAGAAATACAGTTGCATCTCCTCTTCCAAATTATGTCCAATTATGTTTTAAAAGGGTTTTTGGTTTGTTTTTAATGGGAAAAACATTTGGATACTGTTCTCAAAATTAGAACACTGAGGAATTATATTACAGTATAAAGAACTCTGAACTTTTTTCAGGTTAGTAGTGTGGTTTATTAGCTTTTAAGTCTTTTTTGAAATGTGTGGAATGATTTAATTAGGGCAAACATTGGATGCTCTTCTGTCCCATTTTTTGTCTTGATATTCTTGAAGAAAGAATTGTAATTACAAAATTCCATTTGTGGACTGGGGATGTCTGAGATTTTTTTTTTTAACACTCTAGACAGTTAGTCTCTGTTCCTAAACAAGTTCTCTGTTAAAAAGCATGCTTACTCATGGGCTTCCCTTAAAGTTTATTTCAGTTTTAAAAGTAAATTGAGAGGAAATGTTTTTAGTTTGGGGACTAGAAGAAGGGACATAACTATTGCTGCAGAATCATGAAATAAGGTCTAGAAATTTAAAATGGGATAGGAGACAGAGGATGGGAAAGAGGAGGTGGCATTTAGCTTAAAACAGAAAATCAACAAAATGACTCATATATTCATAAATTTGGAAGTAGAACAGATGACAGAGGATCATCTGGCCAACATGCTTCATTTTTCTAAGGAAGAAAACTAGATCCAGGGAAATTGTGTCTTTAGAGGTAGCCAAGGTAGTAACTAAGTAGGCAGAGTGCTGAATCTGCATTTTTTTTAATGGCATGGAAAGAAATAGAGTGGCCACAGGATTTGTAATAGTTAATTACTTCTTTTTTTCCCTCTCCCAGGCCTCAGAATGCTTGACATTTCACCTGTCCCCCAGTTCATCAAATATTAAGGCCCATTTGGAATCAATCAATCAAGTGAGGAAGCTAGAAAAAAAAAAAAACCTTAGTCCATTTGAGAGAAATAACATAATTTAATCATTGGACAGAGAAAGATGAATCAGACACACCTTTGAACTATAGTTCAGAATATTAACTTTGTCCTCATACATCTCATTTAAGTAGAAATTACCATTTACCTTTGGAAAGATTCAAAGATCAGTTTTATCTCCATATCACAGCCAACCACACCTGACATCAGTTTCAAAGAAACAGCAACAGCCTACAGTTTGTCCTTAGTCCCTGATGATTAGACAGTAAGACTGGACTTGTGGTTTCAATCACTCTTTGGGCTAGAGAGGTACAATCTGCACGATCTGAATTCAGATTCCTCATTGTAAACCAGTTGTGTGGCTAGTAGTAGCCATTTTAACCCTTCTGAATTTCAGATAATTTGTTAAATTATATGTACAGTGATTACTTATTAGCTATGGTACTATGGGCAATTTTTTTGATGACTCTGAGTCTCAGTTTTCTTAACTATACAATGGGAATTGTACACTATCCTCTCCATGGGATGGCTGTGAATGTTTTGAAAACTATGAAGTACCAAACAAATGTTTATTTGAAAATAAAAATGTTTCCCTAAGCAAAATTATAAAATAAGCGAAGTCCCCGACCTCTTTCTGTCCACTTTTCTTTCTTCCATTTCTCATAAGGGAAGGACACCTTTTCTTCCACTTACCATAAACAACTCAATACTCTTTTCTCATTCCTCAAAACAAAGACCCATCTGACAGTTTCCATTTATACTTTATAATGAATTTCACAATTAAGAACAAGGGACTCACCTTTAGCTATTGTAAGTCTATTCCTAGGAGCTCCTGGCATCAGAGAAGCATAAACTGTCTGTCACTGGATCCTTCTAACTGAAGCTCAGGGATATGACTCATCAAATCATAGTTTCTCTTGCCTCTCTTTTTCAATAAAAAATGGTTAAGAGAAGTTATTGAGAAAGGGAATAGAGTAGGTGGAATGGAAGCTTGAGGGTATATATGGAAGGGGAAAGGTTCTCTATAAATATATGGGACTCAGCCCTTAAATTTTGTATGAATCTTTTTTATTTCCCTCAATTTCTACTCCAGAGATCAAGTCCAAATTTTTTATTATCTCCTTCAAAGTCTGTCTCCTTTACCTGGGGCTTGGCTAGCTTTCTGGAGATCCACTGGAGTCTTGGTTTCATTGGAGAAGTGAAGGAAAAGAGCTAGCACGATGGTGTGAAATGGAATGAATGTCTGAGTCCATGGGCTTGTGCTCAAGCCTCCAGCCACCACAAAGGTGGGAGATGGAATGAATGTCTGACCCAGTTTGTCCCAGCTTATATACTCTATTATAATTACATCATCGTAGGTGTGAATATTGTAGTGTGTGTGTAGGTGTAGTGTAGTGTAGTGTAGTGAATAGGTGTAGTGTAGTGTAGTGTAGTGAATAGGTGTAGTAAGTACTAAGTACATGTACTGAATTAGAGAACTATTAATCACCATGAGAAACTAGATAACCATTGTCTTATCAATTCCACTGAGTTAACACCTTGTAAGAATCCTTGTTTCAGAGTTCTGGCCCATTGTAGGAGCTAGTATGCTAGGCTTGGAATCTGGAAAACCTGAGTTCATTTCTTTCTTAAATATTTTTTAGCTATGATTTTAGGCCAATCAGTTTCCTCATCTATAAAATGAGGGAATTGAACTTGATGACCTTAAAAATTCCCTTTGAGGACTAAATTTATGATCCTAAGGCTGAAATCCTCAATCTTTCCCCTTCATGTGCCTCCAAACCCTCTAAACACAGCTCCAGAAAAGCTAATCTAAAGTTCAAATCTTAACATTGGAAGAAATCTCACATATCATCTTAGCAAGTCCAAACCAAACCATAATAAAAATGCCCCCTCTAAAAACCCTGACAGGGAGTTACATGTTTTATATTTGAAGATTTACATTGATAGAAAATTCAGCATTTTCTCTTAATCACAATTCATTATCATTTTTTCATGAGTATTTCAATAAAGATTAGAGAAAATCAGTTATTTTCCTTACCCTGCCCAATCTAGGTTTAAATCTCCTATGATTGCTCACTCTTATTTCCAGTTTGGGGTCAATAAAATAGCATTTTCCCTAAAGTAATATACATTTTATTGGAGGAAGGAGGAAAAAATATAGGATCAAATGATTCTTTGAACTGATGCCCAAAAAATGATCTGGCCCACTGAACAACAGGTATGTCAGGCACTGTGATATAATCTGGGTATACAAAAAGAGACAAAAGACAGACTTTAGATTGATTCTGCTTAGTTTCAATACATAATCCAGAGCAAAAGAATAAGGTGTAAAGAGGTCAATTTAGACTTGATGTAAAATAAACTTCCTATAGGAAGAGTTACTTTAAAAAGTGGGTAAGTTGTCTTGGAAAGAAATTTGATCTCCCTCATTGGATACTTCCCAGTAGGATGACCATTCATCAGAGATCATGTATAAGAGATTCTTAAGGTACTGGGGAGACTAAATGACTTAAGATGTCCCTTCTAATACTGAGATTTTGTGATTATCAGATCCATGGATATGAAAGACACAACACATGTTTGTCCAAGGATATTTTTCATACTTTTTTTCTGAAGCAAAGTTTTTTTGTTTTTGTTTTGGGGATTTTTTTGGTCATTAAAAAAAGGCATATTCTCATGAAATGATAATTTTATATTTTGTTACATTTTTTAGATCAATCTTTCTATTGTTATGAGTACTTCTATCAATAGAAATTCAGATCCTCCATTTTTCCCATCTTATTTAAAGTCTTTCTAATTTTTACACATGAATTTCTAATAGAAAACCTACCTTTTAATGTGTTAATAGTATCAATACACCACTTAGGCAACCCCAATGTCTTATCCCATTCTTATTACATGGTTGATTTATATCCTTTTCAATTCATACATTTCTTCAATAATTTCTTGAAGGTAGGTAATCATTGCTAACATGCTATGGCCTAATTCCCTATTTCCATTGCCCTTTGATTTATTTGTATTCTTGACACATAAGAAACTGATTTATGATTCACAAAATGATTAGAAAAACATTGGTATTAAAGAATGAGCTTCTGTGATAATGAATGGTTTGGGGATATTAAGAACATTGTGTAATTTTAAAAATATAATTTATAGCTCTCACTTCTTTTTGAGTTCTGAGCCCAGTTTACTATTCATTTTAACCATTTATTTATTTAACTTAATTATTTAACAGTTTACTATTCATTTTATATATATTCCTAGAATATACATAAGGCAATATGGCAAAAGAGACAGAGAGAGACAGAGAGACAGAGACAGAGAGAGAGAGAGAGAGAGAGAGAGAGAGAGAGAGAAAAGACAGAGACAGAGACAGAGACAAAGAGAAACCTGAGTTGAAGTCATAAAAACTCAGTTTGAATCCCAGCTCTTTTGCTGAACCTGTACAATTTAGGGCAAGTCACTTACCATTTCTGGGCCAAAGCTTTTCTTTAAAAAAAAATGGAATTGGACTAGATGCCCTTTAAGATTTTTTTCTACTTTAGAGTTATGGTGTTATGTTAATTGGTTAATTCAATAGCTTGACTATCTAACTGCTTATTGTGAACTATGTCTTTCATCCACAATATTTTTCTTTTCTGGATATTTGTATCACTTTCTCATGAATGTGAATTTCATTGAAGAGTCTTTGTAGTTTTATATCCTAGGCAATTCATGGGTAAAAGTTGTATTCTTCTTATATCCTCCATGAATCTTTCCATTGTTACTTGGGGGATCCTCAAGTTTACGTCTTTATAGAGTAGAATATTTTGTGACTCAAAACCATATAGCATAAATATAGAACTATGACCAGCATGAATTGGGAATGACTCATCCAGTCAACTTTTGAAACTCGATGAATTGTATTTATTTATTTCTACCATATAGCCTTTCAGACAAAAAGCAGTCATATTGGTTTTTAATTATATTTTTACCTGCTTGGAGAATGATGATGTCAAAGAACTCTGAAGTAAATACTATCAAAATTGAAGGGGAAGAGAATTTAATCTGCATTTAATCTATTTAATCCTATATACATGAGGATACTCTTAAAAAGTATCAATACAATTAATACAATACAATAAAGGAATTCTTGGAGTGGAATCCATGGGTCCCAAGTGAACCCTGAATAGATTTCGAAAGGTCTGTGGATTTTTAAAATTTTCAACAGTATTTTTTTAATTTTCCATATATATATATAAAAGTATTTTTCAACATTTTGGGGGGCAAGACTTTGTGTTCCAAATTTTTCTTCATTTCTCCCTTACCTCCTCATTCCCTAAGGCAGAAAATAATCTAATATAGCTTAATTATATGCAATTCTTTAAACATTTTCACATTAGTCATATTGTGTGAGAAAAATGAGACCAAATGGGAAAAACCATGAGAAAACAAAAAAACAAACAAAAAGTGAACATGCTATGTTTTGATCCATATTTGGTTCCCATAATTCTCTCTCTTGATACAGATGACAATTTCCGTCCCAAGTGTATTGGAATTGCCTTGAATCACTGCATTGTTGAGAAGAGCTAAGTTCATCAAAGTTGATCATCATATAATCTTCTGGTTACTATGTACAGTGTTCACTTGGCTCTGCTTCCTTCACGAGCATCAGTTCATGTAAGTCTTCTAGACTTTTCTGAATCAGCCTGCTCATCATTTCTTTCTTCTTTAATTTCTTTAAAATTTAAAAAATAATAGTGTTTTATTTTAAAAATTCATGCAAAGATAGTTTTCAACATTCACCCTTGAAAAACCTCTTGTTCCAAATATTTTCTATGTCCCTTCCCTCACTCCCTCCCCTAGATAACAAGTAATCTAATATGTCAATCATGTGCAATTCTTCTATACATATTTCCACAGTTATCATGATGCACAAGAAAAATCAAATCAAAAAAGAAAAAATGAGAAAAAAATAAAATACAAGCAAATAGCAACAAAAAGTGAAAATATTATGTTGTGATCCACATTGAGTCCCCACGGTCCTCTTTTTGAATGCAGATGGCTCTCTCTGTCACAATTCTATTGAAATTGTCCTGAATCATCTCATGTTAAAAAGAGCCACATCCATCAGAACTGATCATCCTATAATCTTGTTGTTATGTACAATGGTCTCTTGTTCTACTCACTTTACTTAGTGTAGCGCCCTGAAACTCTGAAAGGATGTACTTGAATCTAAGACAGTCACTGGGGTGTGAGATGGAGGTTCTCTAAGCACATACTTGATGTCATGTAATGATGTGGTCAATCTGGTTGGCGTATACTCAGGGTAATGTGGTGATGCGATGTTCTACAGCTGCACATGCCCAGTGTGGTGTGGTGATGTAGTCATGCTGGGGTATTTAAGGGAGTCCCAGGAACAGAAAATTCTCTCAGCCACAGAGAAGACTTCAGGCTCCAGACTCCAGAAGCCAGACTCCATCTTTGACCAGCCACATTTCTGCTTTCCTGCCTCCTTCCCTTCACTCCCCAACTAAGCCCAAGGCCTCCAGTTGATCCCAAGGCCCACCAGAGAGCTAGCCTGGACATTACAACTTAGCATCAGTTCATAGAAGTCTCTCTAGGTCTTTCTGAAACGATCCTGCTGATTGTTTATTATAGAATAACAAGATATCATTACATTCAAATACCATAACTTGTTTAGCCATTCCCCAATTGATGAGCATCTGCTCATTTTCCAATCCTTTGCTACCATAAAAAGGGCTGCTATAGACATTTTTGCACTTGGGGGACCTTTTCCCTTTTTGTAATCTCTTTAGGATACAGATTTAGTAGTAACACTACTGGATCAAAGGGTATGCAGAGTTTGATAGCCCTGTGGGCATAGTTCCAAATTGTTCTCCAGAATGGTTGGATCATTTCAGGTCTGTGAACTTTTGAAAAAAAAATTATTGACTATATTTCAGTTAGTTTCCTATGTAAACAAAATATATTTTATATGCTTAAAATGATTACTCTAAGAAAAGGCCCACAGACTTCATCAGTCTGTCAAAGAAGATAGGTAGTCAATCAAAGAACCACTAGTCTTTGACCCCCAGCCCAGAGAAAACAAGAGGTTAAGTCAATCTGGCAGTACCTGGAAGAATTAAATATTGACTCCATTTTCCCCTTTGTACTGTAGCCAGTGTTGAGAAGCTGGCTGATTCTGTAATTTAAGCTTTATTTGGCAAGAGCAAAGACTTTGCTGACAAAAATTACTATTTTAAATTATTTTTTTTAAGATGTGGGGAGTGGAGGTGGGAAAAGAAGAATTGTGCATGGAAAGTAATTTATGCTAGGGTAAAAAGGACATAGAAAGTAAAGAGAAAAAACATGAAGAAAAAGTATATAGAGATTATATGAATAAATTATATGAATGTAATAGTTCTATCTTATCCCCATATCCTATTAATAGAGTGAAGATACTTTCCTGAGCCCAAAAAATATCACAGTTTTTGTGAATTGTATGGGACAAAATAATTTTAAGATCAGAAATATATATATACATGTAGGAAAATGTTAAACCTATTTCATATATATGTGCTTATATATTATATATACATATATGAAATATACACACACATGTGTATGAATTTCTTTACAATTTGCTTATGCCATACTTTTTAAAAACCAGAAATAGAGGATGTCATTCATCCTACCTCTTTCCCAATAGTTCTACTTACTCACTTCCCTATCTTTCTCTTCTTCCTGCATCCTTCTTATGATTAATAATGGGAATCTTCTGTATCACTTTCTTCTTTTATTCCCTCAACTCATCTTCCTCCTTGTGGCTTGGATGCCCATTTGTTAGTCATGGTGTAGTGATTCTTCAGATATGGGTTAGATTTTATAGTCTGGAAAGTACCTTCCATTCCTTGAGACTGTTATTCTGATTCTGTGATTTTGGAGATTGTCTGGGTCACAGCTACCTGTCTTAGTAAAGTAACAACCAGGGGAAGAAGTAAGGACTTTCTGCCCACAGAATTCTTAGTTCCCAACCATAGTTAGCAAACACCTAATACATTACTAATGTTGTCAATAGAGAACTGGACTCCTATGTCCATCAGCCCCTGGAAACCAAGAATTCCACCAACAAAGATCAACACCTTTCCCAGCTATCTTCTGTTATCCAAGGCACAGACTGAGGTAGCTATACAGCCCAGATGTCCAAACCAAAAATAATTTTCCTACTGGTCTTTCCCAACTCCCCACTCATTCCCTCTCTAATACCCCTATGGCCTTTCTCTGGCCATGCCTACAGTGGACAGAAGCTTGGGGGAAGAAGCACTGGGAGTACCACTTTTATAACAAATTTCCATCATAGCAAGAGGAAAAGAAGAGAATGTATGTACTTAAAGAACTTCAAGTCCTTCAGTTAGAATTGAGAATATTTTCCCACTGAAATAATGTTTTAAAAGCATCTGGTTTCTACAACACTGTTAGTAAAGGAGAGTAGTTCCTTTAAAGTATGTGTGAGGATTATGTGGGGTTGCTATGGATTCAAACCATCCTTTCTATAGGAAAAGGTTTTCCCAAGTTTTAAACAACCAAATTACAAATAAAGCAAGGTGGTAGAATGGAAAAACCACTGGATTTATATCTGGGCTTGAAGTCTATGTTTCCTGCTTACTTTCTATATCACCTTAGAAAAATTACTTTAAGCTCTTTAGACTCTGTTCTTTTATCTATAAAACAAGAGGGTTAGACTGGGGTACATATAGCATCCTTTCCAGCTCTAAATCCTATTAAATTTTTGAAATACCGTCAGTCTGTGATTTTTTTCCTGGTGGATAAAGACAAATGTATGTAAAAAAGTAAGTTGTTTTATCTTCTTAATGTAAATACAGATGGGATAGAAAACATATGGCTTAATAGTAGCGTTTCTTTTTTTTTTTCATTATTTAGACAATCATTTCAATTCTTTCACTAAGAATCATTAAGTATTACTGAACTAGAAAAAGTAAAAATAAAATTCATCTGGAAAAACAAAAGGTCAAGAATTTCAAAGGAATTAATGAAGAGAAAAGCAAATGAAAGTGACCAAGCTGTATGAGGTCTAAAACTATATTATAAAGCAGTGATCACCAAAACCATTTGGAATTGGCTAAGAAATAGAGAAATTGATCAGTGGAATAGGTTAGGTTCACAGAACAAAATAGCCAATGACTATAACAATCTAGTATTTGACAAACCCAAAGACCCCATCTTTTGGTATAAGAATTCACTATTTGACAAAAACTTCTGGGAAAATTGGAAACTAATATGGCAGAAAGTAGGCATAAACCCACATCTATGTATACCAAGATAAGGTCAAAATAGGTTCATGATTTAGACATAAAGAATGATCTTATAAACAAATTAGAAGAACACAGCATAGTTTACCTTTCAAATTTGTGGAGGAGGAAGGAATTTGTGACAAAAGAAGAACTAGAGATCATTTTTGATCATAAAATAGATAATTTTGATTATATTAAGTTAAAAAGTTTTTGTACACAAAACTAATGCAGACAAGATTAGATGGGAAGCAATAAACTGGGAAAACATTTTTACATTCAAAGGATCTGATAAAGGCCTCATTTCTAAAATATAGAGAATTGACTCAAATTTATAATAGTTCAAACATCCTCCAATTGAAAAATGGTCAAAGGATATGAACAGACAATTTTCAGATGAAGAAATTGAAACTATTTGTAGCCAGTTGAAAAGGTGCTCCAAATCACTATTGATCAGAGAAATGCAAATTAAGACAACTCTGAGATACCACTACATACCCTTCAGATTGGCTAAGATGACAGGAAAAGATAAATGCTGAATGTTGGAGGGGATGTGGGAAAACTAGGACACTGATGCATTGTGGGTGGAACTGTGAACAGATCCAACCATTAGGGAGAACAATTTGGAATTATGCTCAAAAAGTTATCAAACTGTGCATACCTTTTGACCCGGCATTGTTTCTACTGGGTTTATATCCCAAAGAGATATGAAAGGTGGGAAAGGGACCCACATGTGCAAAAATGTTTGTGGCAGCCCTTTTTGTAGTGGCAAGAAACTGGAAACTGAGTGGATGTCCATCATCCACTCCATCCCATCCATCATCACATCTATCTCCAGTTGGGTAATGGCTGAATAAATTATGGTACATGAATGCTATGGAATACTATTGTTCTGTAAGAAAAGACTAGCAGGATGATTTCAGAGAGGCTTGGAGAGACCTACATGAACTGATGCTAAGTGAAATGAGAACCAGGAGATCATTATACACAGCAACAAGAAGACTATATGACAATCAATTCTGATTGTGGCTCTCTCTTCAACGATGAGATGATTCAAACCAGTTCCAATTGTTCAGTGATGAAGAGACTTATCTACATCCAGAGAGAGGACCATGGGAACAGAGTGTAGAATACAACATAGTGTTCTCATTCTCTCTGTTGTTATTTGCTTACATTTTGTTTTCCTTCTCAGTTTTTCTTTTTCTTCCTCCTTAATCTGATTTTTTTGTGAAACAAGATAATTGTATAAATATGTATACATGTATACATGTATTTCAATATATTTAACATGTATTGGACTACCTTCCAGTTAAGGGAGAGGTTGGGGGAAGGAGGGAAAAAAATTGGAACAAAAGGTTATTCAAGGATCAATGTGGGAAAAATTACCCATGCATATGCTTTGTAAATAAAAAGCTTAAAAAAAAGAATCTCATTAAGTATGTGAAGGCTATTAAAAAAAAAAAAAAACTGACCTTGATCTTTCATTCACCTTTAACTTTCTATCCAAAATAAAATTAAGATCTTCCTTAATTTCTAATTATTTCTAATTTCTAATAATTTCATTTCTTCTAATTTCATTATTTCTAATAATAAGTACATGGAAATGGTACACATTCTTTGGTATTAAGTAGATATGGTCAAAGCCCACTCTAAACTAATCACAGTTTCCTATGGGAAGCAACCACAGCAAAAGAAATATTTCTGTACTATTTCCAAGCTTTCCATGTTAATCATTCACTGTCAAGTTTTGTAAAGGTTATGAATGCCAGTTCATGAAGCTACTTGATCAGGATAAGCATTTGCAAAATGATCAAAAACTAATGGCATCTTATTCCAAGGCATAAGTAAACCTGTCGACCAACAACTGTTGCAGAGGACAGGATAGAGATTGGACCTATGATTTAATAAAAATAACAACATAGTACTTAATTTATAATATAATAATACAGCACTTAACTATGTACCAATTATCATGCTAAGAGTTTTACAGTTATCTCATTTGATCTTCATCACAACCTTGGGAGGTAGGTGTCATTATTATTCTTGTTTTACAGATAAGGAAACTGAGGGAAATAGAGGTGAAATGTCATCCCTACCAGTCTGAGACTAGATTTGAACTCCCATCTTCTTGACTCAATCTATTGTACCACTTACCTGCCTCTGGTTATAGGGCACTCCTTGGTGAGAAACTCCATTTACCAAAGGCAGGTCAATATCTTCTCTGTAAGTTAGAGCCCAAGAGGGGCAAAATTTGCTTTGTGAGAGTGAAGCAGCCAGCATAGGTCAGAAATAGGGCTTAAACTCAAGGCTTCCTGCTTCCTGGTTTACCAAGTAGAGGATGAAGAAGCAAAAAAACAGGTAATTTTTGCAATCATGAGGAGAGACCACTGGCATGCCACTGAAGCCTCAGGAAGAGCCTTATTTATTTAATTTTTTAAATAATAGCTTTTTATTTTTAAAATACATGCAAAGATAGTTTTCAACACTCACCCTTGGGAAACAAGATCCTTGTTTAGTAGGTAGCACTTGAGTTGAGTTTGGTGGGAGCTGTGGTGACAGGATAAAAAGGAAGAAAATTCCAGTGCAGAGCTGGTACAGAGGTCAATGGCAGGAGATGGAATGTAATATATAGAGCATCCCTAAGGAGACCAAGTGAAAAGGGCAGAAGTGGGTGTGGGTGTGTAATGTGAAACATCTAGATGGATAGGGTAGAACCAGATTATGGCCTTTAAAAATACAAAAATATTATATTTTATCTCAGAGACAATGGAGAGCAAAAAGCTTGCAGACTATACTGAAGCTTTACATATCTGTATCGTGAATATTACCTTGAGAAGAAAATTGGATAATATCCAATATTACTTGGATGTAATAAGTACTAATTAACATCAGAACAAATTAAATTGAGTACATTTTAACAGATAGGGAACAACTGCTACCTGATTTGGGAATAATTTCTAAATCAGTGGTATGAGTCCAAACAGGGAAAATTTCAAAATCAATATCGATTAAAGAAGGAAAACAATAACATGCATCATAGAACCAATTTCATCTGACATCTTCAAGCAAATTGCTGATACCAATTAATAGTAAATGGCTAAAAGAATACATAGCACACAGATTACTACTTCCATGCCTAAGGAAGTTTAACTGGTGTTTACATTATGCCTAGAAAACAAACAGCCAATAAACATTTGATCTTCATGGTAAACATAGGCTCAAAAGCTCATATATATCATAAATTTGACCTGAAAGAGATCCAGAGCTAATCAAAATTCTTCATTTCACAGATGAGAACTTGAGATCCTGAGGTATTAAATGACTTGCCTGTGACCACACAAGTATTATGTAATACTGGGGTAAGCAAACTACTGCCAAAGGGCTAATCAGTTGTGTGCCTGCAAGCTAAGAATGTTTAAAATGTGTAAAAATGTTCTTAGTTAGGCAGGCTTTGGGATGTGGACCAATGGAAGCACCAATATAAAATATAAACTCATTTGTAAAATTGTTGTGAGATATAGTAGAAATAGTATAGTCTCATAAAAGCTAGGGCAGCAAGAAGTAGTAGAGAGAAAAATAATTTTTTAGAAACTTTGACGAGTGATTCAATTAAGCCAAATCATCTTTAGAGCTTTAAATGCTGAAATTTTAAGGACTACAAAAAAGATAAAAATGGAAAAGATCTGTCAAGATTTCTATAACAAGTTTTTCTGCCAAAGATAGTAGAGCATCCATTTGTCAAATATTGATATTGTCAAATTACAACCTCTACAAGCAGAGAAATGGCTCTAAGGAAAATGAAGATGGGAACATCTGCTGGAGAAGACCATTTATACAGAGTAACTATGAGATGATGAGAATAATTTTGAGCATATTGATAAGTTGATTTTCAAAATATCTGAAAGAGGGGAAGTTATCTATAACTCATTTTTAAAAATGAGAATGTGTTCCATCCTGATTGATACATTAGGGAAGATTTTGAGAATTACGGAAGATTTTGAGAATTACTGGAAAATTCATTTTTGTTTCTGTTTTATTTGAGAAACAGAGAGAATTGCAGAAAGTTACCATGCTTCACAATAACTCACAAAATTGCAAGCCTTCCATGGTCCACGTCCACCAGAAAACTTTAGGTCTTTGTCAAGGTAAGGAATGCCATATCTATTTTAGAGATTCTGGTGCAGTAGAAACTGTGAAGTTAAAAGGATTGGTCTGTACTATTCCTACCCCTTATCCTAAGGCCCATAATTGTGGTGACTTGCCCTACTTGCTTCTCTATCCTGAGGTGGCAGATCAAGGAGCAGGCCAAGAAGCAATCAGAAGGCCTGAGAGGTAGTCACTATTTGTTGTAGTATATGCGCATGCATATGTATAATAATATGCATGCATATACATATGTATAAGCATTTGTATATGTATATGTATGTGTGTATACACATACATATATATTTCTTAACCATTTAACATTTTAAAATCTGTGCTACCATTTTTAGTAGTTTCATATCTTATTTTTACAATGTTACTGATGAATTTTTTGAGTATTGTACTCCTAATCCCATTTCTCCCATAGGCTCTCGGGTGCTTATTGTATAATTTTGTATACTGTACAATGCTTATAGTTAATGCAATAGTCAAATGGCAGAACTTACTATACCTGGAAAAGATTTGGGAACTTATTATGGGGAGATAGTGAGGATTTTCGCTAGTCATAAGAAAGCACCAAAAAAAGGCCAGGGAGGCAAATGAGTGGAGAACAATTGATATTGCCTCCTAAGTTTATTTTTCCTTCTGACTCAAATTTGCAGGATAAATTATAAAGAATTTTGGGAATGCCTACTCTTCTTTAGATGGTTATCCAGAGTAAAGAGCCTCATCTCCCCACCAGAGAAATGATTTAATCATTGCCTGCAGTATCCCTAGCCTTAGATAGTGACTATGATTAAAGAGCTATCAGACTGCTCTTATCAGGTAGCACTCTACTCTAGCAGACTGGAGCTGAGTTGGCCAGTGAATAATTACAAAGAAAAGAATACTGGATCTCCTAGCAGGAAGTAAAAATCCAGCAAAGATGACTAGATCTAACAGCTAGATTTAACTCGCCCATGAAGCAAGAAACCTATTGAGATGTGATCAGGAGTCATCAGGACACAAGCATGATAACTTCCATTTGAAATGCCATATCCAGTGAAAAATAAACTCAGAGACATCATCAGGAAGCATAAGTTGCCTTTCCATACATGCCCTTCCATACATGTGACATGGATTGATATGTTGACTATGTGTATGTACCTCATGTGTAATTTCTATGGGATGTGTATTTGTAGGATAGTATGCCCTAGATTTATGAGGAAAATGATCTATTTGATCTTGGGCAGCTGGGTTATTTGGGGAATAGAGCATTGGGTCTGAAATCAGAAAGACCTGAGCTCAAACCTGGTATCAGATACAAGCTGTGTAATTCTATTACTTAACCTCTATTTGTCTCAGTTTCTTCATTTGTAAAACAGGGATAATAATACTTCTCTTTCAGGGGTTGTTGTGAAGATCTAATGAGATAATAATTGTAAAGCTCCTGGTTCCTGGTATATAGTAAGCATTATGTAAATGTTCTCTAATATTATTATACTATTTCATTGAGTGTGTTTGCTTTGAATTAATCATGTCCTCTGGCTAACTAGGGAAAGAAGTAAATACTCTGTTGGGGATTCTGTAACAATGGTATGGAGAAGATATGGATCTATAGAATATCTTGAACCTAGAGTGATTACTCTAATGTCCATGTGTATGAATGGAATGTATCATGTGCTACGTAGATTATTATTACTTTAAAAAAAGCAAGTAGGAAAATATCAGTAATTGCTATTGTGCTTAATTTATCATAACCATAAATTTTTATGAGCCTAATATACATGAATATTAAGAGCATCCTTAATGAAAGTATGACTTTTAAATTTAAATAATAGATTTTTTTTTCAAAATATATGCAAAGATGATTTTCAACATTCATCCTTGCAAAACCTTGTGTTTCAAATTTTTCCTCCTTCCCTAAGTATGACTTTTACAAATATTTTACAGCAAGTCACACATATATAGTCACATGATTGAAAAGTGCTTTGAATAAAAACTTCTAGTATAATTCTTATTTGTTGACTATAAAAATGAATATTCGATTTGAGAAAAAATTCTTTAAGTTTTCCTTTTTAAAGTGTCAACATACGAATGTCAAAAATTATTCAGGATTGCTTGAAAGATAAAACAACAAATAACTTTATTTAATGATCTTCTGATTATTTATGTCAATAGATAAACTCAGCCACAAAAATGGATGATATATGCTTGCAAAAGGTTTTTGTTTCCATCATGGAGGATGTCTAGCATGGAATCCAAATGGATGAATACTTCTCTATACAGAGTGAGCTTCTCCAGATACCTTTACTACAGTTAACATTGTGCTAATGTAAGCCAGGCAGCTAGATAGCACCGTATAGGGTGCTAGACCTAGAATCAAGAAGCCATATTTCTGTGTTCAAATCCAACCTCAGATACTTACTACCTGTGTGATGCTGTGCAAGCTGCTTAACTCTGTTTGCCTTAGTTTTCTCATATGTAAAATGGCCCGAAGAAGGAAATGGCAAATCACTCCAGTATCTTTGCCAAGAAAATCCCAAATGGGATCATAAAAAATTGGACACTATTGAAACAATTGAACAACAAACGAAAATGTCAGACAGCCTTGATACATTGTCAAACTTCCTAAATAAAGGTCACAGTCATTAAGAAGTATTTGGCCCAACTAAATACACTGGAAAAAACCAAATAGAGAAAGACTGCTAATTGTTCAGATTTTGATTTTCAATTTAATAGACAACCAATAGAGTTGCATATATATTTTGGACATACAGGGTAGATAATTATTGGCACCCAGAATTAATTAGAAAAAGGAGAGCAGGCAGCACTTGGAAAATTGTTTTAATGACCCTCAAACGTTTTCTTGACACTAAAAGTTTTATTTTTTTTAACCTTAATATTGTTTAGTTTATACTATACAGGTACAAATCATGGAAGACCATGTTTCCCAAAGAATTAGCATTGTAAAAGTACTCAAAGAGCAATGGAAAGGAACACAGTAAGATAGATTAGAATATAAAATGTTATTTATTGGAACAATTATTTAAAAGAAGAGTATAAATGATATCTGCACAGAATTATGTGATTGCAAAAAAAGAGAGAGAGAGAGAAAGAGAGAGAGAGAGAGAGAGAGAGAGAGAGAGAGAGAGAGAGAGAGATAGGCCAGTCATGAAACAGGAGCAAGAATTATTGCTGGACAGTCTGTATGCCCTACTGGTATCCATATAATATCAATGAATCAAAAACAGAGGTTCTGGGGTCCATGAATTTTATTTTAAAATATATTTCATAATTGTATCAATATAATTGATTTCCATTTTTGATCCTATATATATTTTTTGCCTTTAGAAACTCTGGTCTGGAAAGGATTCATCAACTTCACTAGATTTATGCCATGACACAGAAACAAGTTAAGCATTTTAAGACCCTCAGCATGTTTGGTGAACCCCTTACAGAAGAATTATATGAATGAACCCTGGAAGAAAATTATAGGAAGAAAGGGCATGGTTGGGTAACAATCCACATTTACCAATACCTACAGATCCATTAGAATTCTAAAATGTGCAATTTTTTTTGGTAATATAGTTAATTGTATACATGTATCATCCTTCTGGATCAGCTGTATCAAACTAAAATAGAAAGAGGCCATATATAAGGATCCCTGAAAGTCTGAAGTATAGTCACTTAGTTGTAAAATGTAATGTTATCTTTGTTTCATTGTATTTATTCATTCATTCATCTTGTTTTATGTATTTATTTTATTTATTCTGTTAAATCTTTCCCAGTTACATTTTAATTTTGTTCAGGGAACTGGGAAGTGTTGCCAGCTTGGTTGTGCGTTTGACACTTCTACTCTAGATTTAGCTTCACTGAGTGGAAAGACTTTCTTATTTTTTTAATCTCTCTGAACTGCCCTTCTATCCTCCCCTGTAGCTGCTAAAACAGCCCCTTGCACATCCTGTTGACTTATCAAATGTTTGTTGAATTGAATTAATCTGTCTTTGTTTTTTCATATCATACATTTCTATAAAAAAAAGAGTTTTATGGGAATTAGCATAAGGAATCAGAATAAAATTTTTAATATTTCGGACTAAAAGAAAAATCAGTATAGATTTAATGTAGCTTTGTAAAGAAATTAGACCCTTAAGTTCACAATCTTGCTTTTGTGTTTTCCCCAATATAGACATAAAATGAAATCAGCATTCATTGATTATTTCCTGTATATTCCATCATTCTCCATGTTGGAGTGATTGCATAGCAATCATAATTCATTATGGCAGCTATATTTGAAGTATGGCACACGATGTATTAAAAGCTGACAATTTCTCAAGCTGCTGGTTGGAGATACTAGAGTGACCCAGAAATTGAAGCTTAAAAACAAAAAGGCACACACATAAAGGGAAACTAAACTGAGCTGAATGGGTTACCCAGATGAGAAGACCAAGCTAGAACCAAAAACCTTGAATCTAAGTCATAGACAAATTACATGGTGATATGCAAAACTAGGCAACTAGAGAGAGTTTTTAGTATCAAGTTTTGCTGGGCTACAATCTTTTTTAAAGCGGTGTTCTATGGTATGGGGGCCCAATCAGGCCTGACCTATTAAGAAACTTCCATTGTTTACTTTCTCAAGAAGTAGGAAGAGAAAAGAGAAAGAGAATTTTGACTTCATTATTTTTTTTAAAAGATTGTTGAAGATACTTGTATATGCAATTAGAAAATGTTTAACAAAATAAATAAAACTATTTTTAAGAAAAAAAAAAGAGACCAGCTTAGAAAACAAGGATCCTAGTTTATATAGGATATTATATAGGATTTTTATTTAGAAAGGTCAGAGTTTTTGTGTGTGTGTGTGTTTTCCAGAACAATCATAATGTAAGCAGTCCTTTGCATTTTTACGAATAATATTTTAAATATATTTTAGAACACATTCACTTTGAAAATATTTTGAGTGCAGACAGTAACAAAATGAACTAACACAGAGAAACATAAGTAGAGAAAGAAAATGGGGGCACTGAGAAAGAAAGCAACTATGAAGTTAAGCATATTCTTACAAATAAACCCATCAATTAAGGAATTATGATGTGAAACAATTTTTAATTCAAAGAGGGGGCAAGTATGTTTTCTTTATTAATTAAGAAAACTACATTCACTTCAAGAGTCTTGTACTGCAAGGGAAAGAAGAGCTATTCCCTGTTAACTTCCCTGCTGGGTCAATCGACTAATTAATTCTGGCTTTCTGGATGTTTAAAAAGCACAACTCAGCAATACACGAGTCCTAAAAATGTGGAATGAATTGAATTGAACTGGTCAAGTTTCACTTCATGTGTATCCTTAAATGTAGCCTTATTATGCCAACAAGCTTGTCTTTCATGGGTGAAATGTTATACTGTCTTATGGTTTAGCACCACTGGTATGGGTATCCATGAGTGGTTGGAATCCAGTCTCTCTTAAGATTTTTGTTCTTTGCCAAATCACATTCACTTCCCCATCAGTATACACCCTGGTTTTAATGTTTATCCCATTTTGCTTTTTAAAAAAATCCCTTCAAAATTTTACTGTCCAAGACTAAGGGTTCCATTCTGTCCATATTAGCCTCAGATCTTCTTTGTCTTGCCCCACTCTCTCACCTTTTAGCCTTGCTAACCCACTTCCTCTTCCTCCTCCTCCTCCTCCTCCTTCTTTCTTCTTCTTCTTCCTCTTCCTCCTCCTCCTCCTCCTTCTTTCTTCTTTTTCTTCTTCTTCTTCTTCTTCTTCTTCTTCTTCTTCTTCTTCTTCTTCTTCTTCTTCTTCTTCTTCTTCTTCTTCTTCTTCTTCTTCTTCCTCCTCCTCCTCCTCCTCCTTCTCCTCTTCCTCTTTCTCCTCCTTCTCCTCCTCCTCCTTCTCCTCCTTGTCTCTCTCTCTCTCTCTCTCTCTCTCTCTCTCTCTCTCTCTCTCTCTCCTTCTCTCTCTCTCTCTCTGTCTGTCTCTCTCTCTCTCTCTCATTACTTTCATTTCAGTTAAATGCCTAGAATTGCCAAATATCTAGAAATTGTAGGCTACATTTTGGGACTTCTATTTTTCTCTGCTGAAGCCTGTCTGCCTTTTCACTTCTGTTTTGTATAATCATTCTGCTACCATTATACTAAAACTATTCTCCCCACAGTCACAGATATGGGATTTTCTCAGTTCTTATCATCAGATTTCTTTTCTACTCCATTAGATAAGGCTGACTATTCCCTCTTTCTTTGATTACTATGTACAGTATTCTCAAGGACCTCCTACTCCCCTGATCATTCTTTCTAAGTTCCCTCCATTGGCTCCTCTTTTTCTCATCCCTTAAACATGGATGTATCTCCAAATTCTGCCACTGACTTTCTTCCTGAAGAATTGTGGTAGTCCAATAAAGCCAAGCTTTATTGAAAATATCTAGATAGAATTAGAGTTAAAGTAAAGCCAATTTCAATAGACTTGTGATGGAAAATGGCATCCACATCTAGGAGGAAACCTGGAGATTGAATTCCGATATTATTTTCACAGCTTTTTTTTCTCATATTTTCTAATCCTGGCCTTCAAAGTTCTTTATAATCTTATTTTTCACTTTCTCCCTGTGAGCCCTGCATTTTATCCAGCCTACCCACTCCACTGATCTCCAAACAGACAGTGATAATATTCACTTTCAAATTATGGAATCATAGGTTTTTAGATTTAGAGCAGGGAGTGATTTTAGAATCATGTAGTCTAATCCCTCATATTATAGCTGAGGAAAACTAAAAACCATTGAGGTTGCTGTATCCTTCCTAAGGTTCCAGAGATAGTAAATGGCAAAAGGATATAGATTTCCCAAACAGATTGTAAGAACCTTGAGGGCACATGTCATAATCAGATTGAACACAGATTCTTTGGTTGGCCCCAAATACTTTCTACCATAAATCCTTTGTTGCCTAAATATCCTTTCCCTTCCTTTCCACCTCTTCAAATCTTACTCATCCCACCATCCCTTCCACAAGGTCTTTTTATAATGATCCATTTTAAAGATTGTGCACTCCTCTAAATGCTTTAAGTTATGAGTAATAAGATTTAGTGTTAGACCTTTTCAGATCAATTTATCTTCCCTAATTTTACTGAGAAGGGAAGAGAGATGGAGAGATTATGTAATCGGCCCAAAGTCACATAGATATTAGATTACATTGCTGGCAGTTGAACCTGGCTCTTCTGATTCTAAGGCAATTGATCTTTCCATACAATATAATAATATACTATCAGGATTTTTATTTGTCTTTATAGTGTTCAGACCATTATATGAGTAGGCTACAAAATGACTGAAACTTTTATACCCCCCAAAAGAGCATCTAACATCACTATCAGAAAGATTTCTATATCATATGCCAAAAAGCATCTCATTTATATTGGGATCCTTACATCATTTTCAGAAAACAAAAATATATGAAATAAAAATTATTTAAAAATATTCCAAATATTTTGTATTTTTGTTGTGTATTTCATAGGCAAAAATAGTTTGTTGATGTGTCTTCTCACTCAGAATTGGACTGACAGCATTGTCTTCTGTTTAAGTATATATCTTTAAAAAGAGTGCATAATAGAACAGAAAACATGAGCTTTTCAAGTGAGAAGGTAGGGCTAGGTTGAATCTAGGACTTTTTATTTTTAGATTTCTTTTATTCTCTAACACAACCTAATTCCTTGAGATTGTCTTCTCAGTTCATGAATAATCTTGCATAATACTTCTAAATCCAGGAGAAAATATTCATTAAATTTGCTGGATTAAGAAGACTGGAGGAAATGAAAAGAATACAAGGAAAAAAGGATATCTAATGTGAAAAAAGACTAGAGACCAAATGGGAAGGCTTTGCCTTTAGACAGGCAATTTATTTTTGTGGTAACACAGAAGTCTGCTATAATTTGGTACAAACTGACTCAGAATAAAATGAGAGCCAGGAGAAAAATTAATAAAATGTCAGCATTTTAAAGACAAACTACTTTGAAATATTTAAGAACTTTAATTAATACAGTGACTAGCAATGATTCCAGAGTTTTGAGAATGAAGCATGCTACTAATGTCTTAAGAGAGAGGTTATTGACTCAGGGTAAGAGACATATGCTATGGCCCATAGCCTTAGCTCCTCACTGACCCATTCCCTGACCATTCTTTATTATACTTTCATCTTGCAATGAAAATTCTTTTCAAGAAAAAAAACACCAATAAAAATAATCAGCATTGATATTTTCATAGTTTAAAGAATTTAGGATCTTAGATCTTACCGATGTTAGTTCACTCCTTCAAATAGTACAAATCATAGCCCATCCATGACTTCTTATCCTTTGTAGTTCTTGTCCAAGTATTTCTAAAAAATCCTCCATGGGGTGCTCCCCAATGTATGGGGACCTTCTCTGGAGCTCTTGGTATTGTGTGGACCTCCATGGAACATGTAGGCTCTTCATTGGCTTTGTCTTGTTTTTAATGCATGGCTGGTATATCTCTTTTTCCTATCAACTGATTCCCTTATGATGTCATTCAAGATATCTCTGCTCAAATATTTTTTGATAATATGTAGCAGTCTATTCATGATCATCATGAGTCCCTATAATACTCTTTGGATAGTCCAAAATTTCAATGCAACTTAAATTTTGAATCTTTAGCATTCTGTGGTTCCCTCTCATTGGTGGAAAGTTAGTTTTTGTTTCAGGGGAGAAATTTAGTTTTATTAAAAGCACTATGCAGTTTTCCAATGATAATCTAGCTTTCCTCCTCCTTCTATTCAATTATGGACCCAGCACATTATATATTTGTATTGTCTACGACGTGTGTGTGTGTGTGTGTGTGTGTGTGTGTGTAAAGAGAGAGAGAGAGAAAGAGAGAGAGAGAGAGAGAGAGAGAGAGAGAACAGCTTTATGCACTTTCTAGTCAACTGCACATCGTAGAATGAATCACAGTGCTTTTCTACCACTTTGGTTTTTCTTGTCAAAGAGTTAAGCCAAACTCTTTTGAGAGATGATCAAACTCATGGAAGAATGTCATCTGTAAATAAGAACATATGACAGCCCTCACTTTCTACAAGAAATTCCTCTTGGATTTGAACTCTAGTCTAAGCATTCTCTATGAGGAGGCACAGTTTTTAAAAGTTTGAGCTCCAAAAAAAATGGGGTGATACTGTAATGTTCTGGTTAGTTTTCTGGAGGTACTTCAAATGGGCTTTTGTTTCAGCAGAATAATCACCACAAGAATAATCAGAAATAAAGTCCAAAGTCTTTATTATCTCCTTTGTCTGGGGCTGGGCTAGCTTTTCTGGGAGACCATCAGATGGGCCTTGGTCTTAGTGGATGAAGGTAGGAGGCAGGAGAGCCACCAGGATGGTGGGAGATGGAATGTCTCTCTTCCAGATCTTTTTGGCTCTTAGATACCTTATCGTAAATACATCATTACAGCATACTGATTATGTGTGAACATATAGCACCATTACATCATTATGTTAAGTATGAAGTATATATGTAAACTAGATAATCATTGTCTCATCATTTCCTCTGAGTTAACACCTTGTTTCAAATATACTTCTCTAGAGTTCTGGCTCTCTACATGATACTATACTATATCATCTTCATTGTTAATAATTTCCTTTTTCAACATAATTTTCATGCCTAAAAAGATGTTAATGACTACATCTAAAGTAGTTTTTAATTTTAAGTTGGCATCTGGAGGCAATAAGATTTTTTTTTAGTCTGATCTTGCACAAAACTAAACAGAAGTCATTTTCTAAATATTAATTCTTTCTTGTATCTAAAAGTTTTCAGGTATGGAAAGAGATCTTATTTAAAATTGTATTGATAACTTTTGCTTTAAGTAAGTCTTAGTTAGGCAAATTAAAATATCTTCAAAACTCTAGCCCAATTGACAGACCAATCATTAACCATCATAATAGCTCAATGTTACTACATCACTGGTGACCTTGGGGAAAATTACTTTCTTGTGGTGAAACTGGATGAAAGATTTTCATTCCTCCAGTTGCTACTTGAGTGACCTTGGGAAGTCACTTCTTTCTGGGTTTTACTTTTCTCATCTGTAAAGTGAAAGGGCAGGAATGACCTCCCAGATCCTTCATAACTCTTAATCTATGACTCCATGATTTTATTTTAGAATATTCAGATGTTACAAATAATGGCCAAAATAGGGCAGAGCCAAGATTGTGAGAAAAGTCAGAGTGAGTTCTCCTCAAAATAATTCCAAACACCTTTAAATAGTGCCTCATTCTGAAGCTGCAGAAACGTTAAAAGATAGAATGAAACAATTTTCCAGCCCAAAACAACTTAGAAAGTCTGCAAGACATCTCTGTTATACCAGGGTGAAAATAGAACTCAGTTCAGTGCAAACCAAGACTCAGTGAATCAGCAGTAAATCTTAGGGGCAACTGAATCAGTGGCAACTACCCTAGTTTCTATCTCTCATCTCACAAATGGTAAGAGGTCAGACAACTGGTCAGAAAGACATTTATAGTGGTTCCTATGCAGGCGGGGGGGGGGGGGGCAGAACTCTGTTGTACTGCTGAAACTTGGGTCTCATTCCTAAGGCAAAGAGAAGCACTACAATATCAGAATTTGTAGTAGCAGGGGACTTGGCATTGTGATCACAGTTTCAAGAGTGCTTATAGTTGCTCACAAACAAGAACACAGATCAGGAAAGTAGAAAACATCTCTAGATCATACCACTTCAGAAGGAGCAAAAACTGAAAGATCCTCAAAATTATTTCTGAAAATAGTTGCACAAAAATGAAGCTTGGAACAGTACCCCCTACATTTCTAGAAGCAGAACCCCACATCAGCATAAAAGCCAAGAAATAGGATGGGAAAATGAGCAAATGGCAGGAAAAATCCCGAGTATACAAAAGTTACTCTGGTGACAGAAAAGCTCAAAACACAAATTCAGAAGAAGAAAACAAAGTAAAAACTTTGAAAGAAGCTTTGAAGAAAAATATGAATTGGTCTCAGACCATTAAAGAGCTCAAAAAGTGTTTTAAAAATCAAGTAAGGTGGAGGAAAATTGGGAAGTGAAATGAGAATGGTGAAAAAAATAATGGAAAAAAAAAACTTAATAGGTTGGTAAAAGAAATATAAAGAAAATAATACCTTAAAAACCAAAAAGAAATGGGAAAAGAGGTAAAAAAAAATCACTGAAGAGAAGAATTTCTTTAAAAGCAGAATTAGTCCTGATCCAACTAATCTGGAAGCAGTTTGAAACTATAGTCAAATAACTATAAAACTGTGTATACTCTTTGATCCAGCAGTATCTCTTCTGGGTCTGTATCCCAAAGAGATAATAAAAAAGGAAAAGAACCTGTATGGGCAAAAATGTTGTAGCAGCCGTTTTTGTAGTGGCAAGGAAATGGAAACTGAGTGGATGCTCATCGGTTGGGGAATGGCTAAATAAATTATGGTACATAAATGTAATGAAATATTATTGTTCTATAAGAAATGATCAGCAGGCTAATTTCAGAAAATCCTGGAAAGACTTATATGAACTGATGCAAAGTAAGTCAGTAGAAACAAGAGAATATTGAACATAGCAAAAACAACATTATGTGATGATCAATTTGGCTCTTTTCAACAATGAGATGATTCTTTGGAAATTCTAATAGACTTATGTTGGATAGTGCCATCTGCATCCAGAAATTCACTATGGGAATTGAATGTGGATCACAACATAGTATTTCACCTTTATTATTGTTGTTTGCTTGCTTTTTTCTTCTCATTTTTCTCCTTTTGATTTGATTTTTCTTGTGCAAAATGATAAATATATAAATATGGTCAAAAAAATTGCACATGTTTAACTTATATTGGATTACTTGCTGTTTAGAGGAGGAAAAGAGGAAAAAAATTGGAGCACAAGACTTTGCAAGGGTGGATGTTGAAAGCTATTTTTGTGAAAAAGCAGAATTGGTCAAATAGAAAAAGAGATGCAAAAACTCACTAAAGTACAAGAAAGTATAAAAGTTCACTGAAGAAAATAATTTCTTAAAAATTAGAATTGGACAAGTGGAAGCTAATGACTATGAGAAATCAAGAAACAATCAAACAAAATCAAAAGAATGAAAAAAAATAGAAGAAAATATAAAATGTCTCATTGGAAAAACAACTGACCTGAAAATAGATGCAATTTAAGTTATGGTAACAAAAAAAGAACCTAGACATTATTTTTCAAGAAATTATCAAGGAAACTGACTTGATATTATAGAATCAGAAAGTAAAATAGAAATGGAAAGAATTCACCATTCACTTCCTCAAAGAGATACTAAAATGAAAATTCCCAGGAATATTATAGCCAAATTTCAGAGTTTCCAACTCAAGTAGAAAATGTTGCAAGCAGCTGAAAACAGTTCAAATATTTTGGAGTCATTAGGATAACACAAGATTTGGTAGTTTCTACATTAAAGTATCAGAGGACTTGGGATATGATATTCCAGAGGGCAAAAGAAATAGAATTAAAACTAAGAATCACCTACTCAGCAAAACTGAGTATAATCCTTTGGAGGAAATATTAATATTTAATGAAATAGAGGACTTTCAAGCATTTCTAATGCAAAGACCGGAGGTGAACAGAAAATTTGACTTGAAAATATACTATAAAAAGAAACATGAAAAGGTAAACAAGAAAGAGAAATTATAAGGGATCCAATAAGGTGAAACATTCCTATTTGGGAAATTGATGCCTGTAACTCACACACACACACACAAAAAAAAAAACAACCTTTCTCATTATTAGGACAATTAGAAGAGGTATAAATAGACAGAGAGCATAAATATAAGCTGAATATGATAGGTTAATTATCTTTAAAAAATATAAACTTAAGGGGTGACAAAAGGGAAAAGAAAGGAGAGGTAAAATAAAGTAAATTTCCATCATAAAAGAGGCATAAAAGAGCTAATACAGTGGAGGGGAAGAAAGTGAAGGTAGGAGTGGGGAGCACATGAACAACTTGCTAGAGCACATGAACTCTTATCAGAATTGGCTCAAAGAGGGAATAATATATTCCAATGGTATAGGAATCTTATCTTACCATACAGGAAAGAAGGCAGTGGAGAAACCAGGAGAAGTGGGGTGGGAGGGATCTGAAAGAAGGGAGGGCATACTGGGGAGAGGTAAAAGTCAGAAGTGAAACACTTGAGAATGGTCAGGGTAAAAGAAGAGAGGAGGATAAAAAAGAAAATAAGAGGGAAATAAATAATAGTCATAACTGAAATAATGTGAATAATTCACATTAAGTTTTTCTGATAAAGACCTCATTTCTCAAATATAAAGAGAACCGAATGACTTATAGAATTAAGAACTATGGATATATGAACAGGCAGTTTTCAGATGAAGCAATCAAAGCTTCATATAGTCATATAAAAATGCTCTATATCTCACTATTGATTACAAAAATGGAATTAAAACCACTCTGAGTTACCATCCCATATATAACAAATTTACTAATATTACAGTAATGGCACATTTCAAATGTTGGGGGGGATGTGGGAAAATTGAGACACAAATGCGCCTTTAATGAAATTGTATACTGATATAGCAATTTGGAATTATGTCCAAATGGTTTTAAAATCATGCATACCCCTTGATCAAGCAATACTACTATTAAATCTATATTCCAAAGGTATAAAAAAGCATTATCTACAAATATATTTATAGCAGCTCTTTTAGTAGTAGCCAAGAATTGGAAATTGATGGAATGTCCATCAATTAAGGAATGGTTGAACAATTTGTTGTATGTGATTGTGATGGAATATTGTTGTGCTATAAGAAATTATAAGCAGGATACTTTCAGAAAAATCTGGAAAGATTTACTTGAACTGATGCAAAATGAAATGAGCAGAATCAGGATAACATTTTATATATTAACAGCAATATTGTATGATAATCAGTTGTGAATAACTTAGCAATTCTTAGTAGTACAATAATCCAAGAAAATTCTGAAAGACTTATAATGAAAAAAGTTTTCCATCTCAAGAGAAAGAACTGATGGACTTTTTCTTAATGCACATAAAAACATATTTTCTATTTATTTTATTTTTCTTGGAGTTTTTTCTCTATGTTTTCTTTCACAACATGCCTAACATGGACATATGTGTTACATGACTACACATATGTAGCCTATATCAAATTGTTTGCCTTATGAAAGATGAGAAGAGAGAAGGAAAAGTGAGAAATAATTTGGAATGCAAAAAAATCTTTTTAAAGTGTTAAAATTGTTTTTATATGTAATTATGGGAAAAAACAAAATATTAAATCAAATAAATAAATAATGGCTAAAATTTCAAAGCACTCCAAATGAAAATTAGTTTTCTTTCTTTTCTTTTAATTTCTTTTCTTTTCTCTTTTCTCCCAGATGACTTTAGAAAATAATTCATGGGGGCAGCTAGGTGGCACATTGGATAGAGCCCCAGCCCTGAAGTCAGGAGGGCCTGAGTTCAAATCTGGTCTCAGATACTTAACACTTCCTAACTGTGTGACACTGAACAAGTTACTTAACCCCAATTGCCTCAGAAAAAAAAAATCATGATTCTGTAGAAATAAAATAATTCACAATTTTATATTGATAGTAATTTTATTATTTTAAAAATCAAATTATCCTAAATTTGCCCAATTTTCATATTTGAAACAGATTTTGTTATAGAATATTAATAACACAAGAAAATGCCATAGAGTTTATTAACCATCTTTGACAAGTTGCAAGCACTGTGTGAACAATCACCTGAAAATCTTGTAAAAACTATTTTATCAAAATGCAGAGGAAGCAGTCTGAAAAACTGGGGACCCAACAGTTCTAATAGCTTATCTTATTACATAGATGGAAAGATGATCTAGACATTGTTTATTTCCTCTGCAGCTCCGTTGCTAGGGATCTCTAATACTCTCTCTCATGAGAATACTGAGAAACATTATACCATTTGGGGAATCTAGCAATTTGCCTCAAAACTACTCAACTCCCGCAAAATTCTTTTGATAGACATGACTAGGGTTCCAAAGATCAGACATGCTAGAATGGAGCATCTGCCAAACAACGTCTTTTCTTGGGTTATAGAACTTTGAAACCACTTTTTTGTCCTCAGTGATTACAAAGTCTATTTGGAACTGCTACTTCTGACAACTTTCCATGATCATATTTTCCATCTATCACTCAGAGATCACACAAAGAAAATAATAAGAATCCAGAGATTAAAAAATCATTAAAACATTTTTTTTTAATTTAAAAAGAGTATGAGAACCTGAAGTCTTCCACTTCCTAGGGACATCTGCTTGAAGTAGCAGAATGGCATCTTTTTCAATTAATGGCTTTTTTACTTTTCATCTTTTATTTTCTCATGGTTTTATTCAATAATAGAACAAATATAGTGGTTGTTTCTGCTGTATAGAATGAACCACTTAAATCTTTATGCTTTATAGAACAAATCATCTAAATCGGACAATGCAGTTCAAATAATAATTACATCAGATGATTAGGTGTCTCGGAGGTCTGAGTTTCCTAGGCATTTTGTACAGAGGAGAGGCAGGGAATTCAGTAGGGATTTGAAGACTTCAGTGAAGTAATGGACTTTCAGAAAGGGTTAGAAAATGGAGAATGAAGAATTTATTTCTGTTTCTCAGTGTGTGTGTGTGTGTGTGTGTGTGTGTGTGTGTGTGTGTGTAAAGGCTTGAATAGATGCTTTCTGTTATTATATTATTACTATTTTTGAGAAAGAATAATAACTTGAGACTGAAATCTTTCAAGCAGAAATTTTCAAAACTCTTTGTATAAGTAGGTAGTTGCCAGTATCATCATTTTTTGTTTTTAATTTTGAGCACTAATTTAAAAACAGCATTTTCATACATAGAGTAGACCATAAAAAGTATATTATCTATGAAACGGAAAATTTCCATTTTATACATTTGCTTTAAAATATGTGTGTGTATACACAGACATATATTTATATACATGCTAATAAATTCTACACATTATTGTCTTGCTTATCTCTGCTTTCTTTTGAACTTTCTTGTTTCCCTTATTTGCATTTCAAAAATGTTTCCATGGCCCTCTTTTTTTTTTAAATCAATGATGCTACTTCTGTCTCTTCTCTCATCCTCTCCTTCCACTACCTAATTAATCAGTAGAAAGAAAGGAGAGGAGGTGGGGAAGTAGCATTATAACAAATTAGCATAGTCAAACATAATGAATCCACACCATGACTGTTAACCCAGAATTCTATGTCAATGAAATATAGAATAATAGCTGTGTTAATACAGCTTATTACTCTATAGATTCAGATATGCAATTGTTCAGTTGTTTTCAATTATGTCTGATTCTTTGTGATTACATTTAGATTTTCTTGGCAAAGATACTGAAGAAGTTTGCCATCGCCTTCTTCAGCTCATTTTACAGATGAGGAAACTGAGACAGCAGAGGTTTAAGAGATTTGTCCAGGATCACATAGCTAGTAAATATCTGAGGCAGAATTAGAACATAGATTTTCTTTTCTCCGGGTTTGTCACTTTATTCATTTCACTACTTAGCTATACTTGAACTCCTTCTTTTTGAATTTTGCTTTATTTTTTTCCTTTGATAGGGGAGATCCAGGTTTTGGCTATTAACTTCTTTTTAAAATTAATTAGTTATTATATATAAAGATAGTTTTCAACATTAACTTTTATAAAATTTCAGTTTCATTTTTTTCTCCCTTCCTCTTTTCTTCCCCTCTTCCCAATATAGCAAGCAATCTCATAAAGGTAATATATTTACAATCATTTTTAAAAACATATTTCCATATTAGTCGTATTGAAAAAGAAAAATCAAAACAAAAGGGAAAAACCATGAGAAAGAAAAAGCAAACTAAAAAGAAAAAAAAAAAGGTGAAAATGCTCTGCTTCAATTGACATTCAGTCTCCATAGTTTTCTCTCTCTGGATATGGATGGCATTTCCATCTCAAGTCCATTGAAATTGTCTTGGATCACTGTACTTCTCAGAAGAGCTAAGTCTGTTATTATTGATCATCAAATGATCTTGCTATTACTGTGTACAATGTTCTTCTGGTTCTGCTCACTTCACTTAGCATCAGTTCATGTAAGTCTTTCCAGGCTTTTCTGAAATCAGCCTATTGCTATCTCTCCTGACTTTTTGCTGTAATACTGCTTCTAACTTACCTTGCTATTACTTAACATCTCCTCCCCACCCCACCTCCTGCCACGGATCCCTCCCTTGTCTTCTTCCCTCACCCTTTGCTTCCCTGTCTGCCCATCCTTCCCCCCTTATTTCTTTATAGATTTTGGAGGGTGCTTATTGTTGTTGCCTATTTAACCCATTTCCAATGTAAGTAGGTTTTCAGAACTATGAGGTGGGCTCATATATCTCTGTGTCTATTCTTCCTCTGCACCTTATTATAATAACTATTTTTGCCTTAACTCTGTCCCAGTCTTTCTTTTGAACTGCCTTATTGTTGATGACAATCTTAAACATATGATATTCATTTCCCATTTATAAAAAATAAATCATTTGTCCATGTTGAGTTCCTTGTAATTGATCTTTGATATTGATTCTTATATATTAACTTTTCTATTAAGTTTGGGTTTAGTTGATAGAGCGTCCTGAAAATCTGCAAGTTCATTAAATGTCCATTTTTTTTCTCATTCAGTATTAGAAATAACTTTGCTGGTCATGATAGTTTTGTCCACAAGCTTGATTCTTTTGTCAGTGGATATGATCCCATGACCTGCACTCTTTTATTGTAGCTGCTGATATGTTCTGTGCAATTCTAATTTTTAGCTCCAGTGTATTTGCATTATTTTTTGATTGTTTCCTGCAAAATTTTCTCTTTAATCGGGGGTTTCAAAATTTGGCAATAATGTTCTTATGTGTTTTCTACAAAGGCTCTTCTTGAGGTGGTGATTGGGAGATTTTTTTCCATTATGCTTTCCCTTTCTATTCTATCACTCCAGGACAACTTTCTTGAATTATTTCTTGCATTATTGTGTCAAGGTTCTTATTTTTGGTCACGACTTTCAGGCATTCCAATTATTCTCATATTTTCTCTTCTTCATCTGTTCTCCAAATCTGTCATTTTTCTTATAAAATGTTTCACATTCTGTTCTATTTTTTACTTCTTTATAATATGTTTTGTTATTTCTTGGTTTCTCATTTCTTCATTGGTTTCCCCTGGTCCAATTCTAATTTTCAAAGAGTTATTTTCAACTTTGAGACTCTGTTTCTCATTTTATAGTTGGTTATTTTTTCATAATCTTGTTTTTCTTGGATGGTTTTTATATATTTATTTATTTAGTTTTTCCTCAAGGTCTTTCATTTGATTTTTAAATTCTTTTTTGAGTTCTTTTATAAATTCTCTTTGGGCAGGAAATCATTTCACATTCCTCTTCAGGAGTGAAGTTTTTTTTAAATCTTAGTGTCTTCTGAAGATGAACTCCTGTCTTCCCTGTTCCCATAGTAAGTTACTATGGTGGGGTTCTTTCTTCTTTGTTGGTTCATTAAAAAAAAAAACAGAGGTATTAATATAAGCACTTCTAATTGTGGAGTGGGAGGATAGTGCTTCTCTCTTCACCTCAGCTTTCCCCTCTGATCAGTAACCTCAAACTAAGAACTCCACCCTCCATCAAGTGCCCACAGCCAGTGTCCCTAGCCCACTGCTTCTGCATTTATGTGTGTGCTGGTTCCTTCTAGCTCAGGGCTGCACTTCAACAGCATAGGTGGGCCTGGCATTCCTAAAAAGCAAATATTCACTCAGTTTTCCAGACTCGGACTCAATTCTATAAGTTGTCCAGGAGAAATAAGTTTATATGGTTCCTGCTAAGGCTCCAGCCACAACCAGCTAGCCCCAGGGCTCCTCATTTGGTGATTCTGTGGAGCTAGCTAGTTCCTGGTGGGTCTTTCTTTGGATCTTCTCAGCTTGTATCAGGAGGATCCCTGTTCTGTCTTAAATCAATTTGATTTTTCATCAATGTTCTCTGTGAGGTGCAAATTTATTCTATTTTTTTGGGGGGGGGGAATCTGGAGAACTTGAAATTTACCAACTTGCTCTATCATCTCAGAATCTTCCTCAAAAACAATTTTCTAAAGCATAGGTCTACCTTGCTCAGTAGATTCTGACTTGCTGCAGAGCTTTGATAATGTAAAGTGCTAGCGGCTTACTGTTAGGGCATTTTTGGTTCTCTGCTTTCTCTAAAATGAAGTACAAACTCTTTGGATTGATATTTAAATCCTTTCTGTCCTTCACATGTTCTAATCTAGATATGTGAAGGGCCTGCTTCCTTTCTCAGAAGAGCTGAAGTCTATGTTTTGGATATCTATGCCAAAATACAGAAGGTACAATGCATTATTTTTTTTTTTTGAGGGAAAGAGGTAGCACCTAGGCTGAAGATTTTGGCTGAACTCAGAAAACGAAAGCAGAGACACAATACAAACCCACAGAGTAATATTTGCCAGAGACCCCAAAGGAACAGATGCAGTGGGAATAATGGAATGATGTTACCAGAAGACATCAATGGACCTGAAGCATCAAAAGCATGTTGTCTCTGCATGTGCATATTTCTTAAATGTGTGCCTGATCCATATTTCCTTGGTTTGTCTATCCTTTTTAATAATAGTGTATGTATTGGAGGCAGTATCCCAAGTTTATGATCAGAATCTTTTGCTAATTGTTGTATTATAGCAACTAATTGTGCCCATTAGATGATCTAATGCCATAGTAAGTAGAGGGCTAAACCAGGAATCAGGATGATCTGAGTTTAAATCTAGCCTCATACACTTTCTAGTTGTGTGACTTTGGGCACCCCTATTTGTCCTAGTTTCCTTAATTGTAAAATAGGGATGATAATAGCCAATCTTTGTCATTACAAAGATCAAATGAAATATTTGTAACCAAAATAAGGCTGTTATCATGATAGTTAGCACATAGTTGGTTATCCTTTGTTTTCTTTTTTTTTTTAATTATTATAGTAACTTTTTATTGACAGAATCCATGCCAGGGTAATTTTTTTACAATATTATCCCTTGCACTCACTTCTGTTCCGATTTTTCCCTCCACCCTCCACCCCTCCCTAGATGGCAAGCAGTCCTATATATGTTGAATATGTCCTAGTATATCCTAGATACAATGTATGTGTGCAGATCCAAACAGTTTTCTTGTTGCACAGGAGAATTGGATTCAGAAGGTAGAAATAACCGGGAAGAAAAACAAAAATGCAAACAGTTTACATTCATTTCCCAGTGTTTTCTTTGGGTGTAG
Source organism: Sarcophilus harrisii (assembly GCF_902635505.1). Classification (NCBI taxonomy): domain Eukaryota; kingdom Metazoa; phylum Chordata; class Mammalia; order Dasyuromorphia; family Dasyuridae; genus Sarcophilus; species Sarcophilus harrisii. Next base: position 168,642,042 of record NC_045430.1, read on the forward strand.
CTGCTTCTGTCCATCATTGATCAATTGAAACTGAATTAGGTCTCTTTGTCAAAGAAATCCACTTCCATCAGATTACATCTTCATACAGTATCGTTGTTAAGCGTATATAATGATCTCTTGGTTCTGCTCATTTCACTTAGCATCAGTTCATGAATTCTCTCAAGCTTCTCTGTATTCATCTTGCTGGTCATTTCTTACAGAACAATAATATTCCATAACATTCATACACATTTACCCAACCATTCTCAATTGATGGGCATCCACTCAGTTTCAGCTCTAGCCACTACAAACAGGGCTGCCACAAACATTTTGGCACATACTGGTCCCTTTCCTTCTTTAGTATCTCCTTGGGGTATAAGCCCAGTAGAAACACTGCTGGATCAAAGGGTATGCACAGTTTGATAACTTTTTGGGCATAATTCAGATTGCTCTCCAGAATGGTTGGATTGTTCACAGCTCCACCAACAATGTATCAGTGTCCCAGTTTTCCCATCCCCTCCAACAATCATCATTATTTTTCCTGTCATCTTAGCCTAATCTGACAGGTTGTGAGTGGATCTCAGAGTTGTCTTAATTTGCATTTCTCTGATTAATAATGATTTGGAGCCTCTTTTCATATGACTAGAAATAGTTTCAATTTCTTCATCTGAGAATTGTCTGTTCATATCCTTTGACCATTTATCAATTGGAGAATGGCTTGGTTTCTTATAAATTAGAGTCAGTTCTCTATATATTTTGAAAATGAGGCCTTTATCAGAACCTTTAACTGTGAAGATGTTTTCCCAGTTTGTTGCTTCCCTTCTAATCTTGTTTACATTAGTTTTGTTTGTCAAACTTTTAATTTGATGTAATCAAAATTTTCTATTTGTGATCAATAATGGTCTCTAGTTTGTCTTTAGTCCAAATTTCTTCCTCTTCCACAAGTCTGAGATAAACTATCCTATGTTCCTCCAGTTTGTTTATAATCTCATTCTTTATGTCTAAATCATGGACCCATTTTGATCTTATCTTGGTATACGGTGTTAATGTGGGTCCATGCCTAATTTCTGCCACACTAATTTCCAGTTATCACGTTTTTGTCAAATAATGAATTCTTATCCCAAAGTTAGATCTTTGGGTTTGTCAAACACTATATTGCTATAGTTGACTATTCTGTCTTGTAAACCTAACCTGTTCCACTGATCAACTAATCTATTTCTTAGCCAATACCAAATGGTTTTGGTGACTGCTGCTTTATAATATAGTTTTAGATCAGGTACAGCTAGGCCACCTTCATTTGATTTTTTTCATTAATTCTTTTGAGATTCTTGACCTTTTATTATTCCATATGAATTTTGTTGTTATTTTTTCTAGATCATTAAAATATTTTTCTTGGAAGTCTGATTGGTATAGCACTAAATAAATAGATTAGTTTAGGAGTATTGTCATCTTTATTATATTAAGCTCGACCTATCCAGGAGCACTTGATATTTTCCAATTGTTTAAGTCTGACTTTATTTGTGTGGAAAGTTTTTTGTAATTTAGCTCATATAATTCCTGACTTTCCTTTGGTAGATAGATTCCCAAATATTTTATGCTGTCGACAGTTATTCTGAATGGAATTTCTCTTTGTTATCTCTTGCTGTTGGATTTTGTTGGTGATGTATAAAATGCTGAGGATTTATGGGGATTTATTTTATAACCTGCAACTTTGCTAAAGTTATGGGTTATTTCTAATAGCTTTTCGTAGAATCTCTAGGGTTCTCTAAGTATACCATCATATCATCTGCAAAGAGTGATTGTTTGGTTTCCTCACTGCCTATTCTGATTCCTTTAATCTCTTTCTCGACTCTTTCTCGACTAGTCTTTCTTGACTAGCCGAGGCTAGTGTTTCTAATACAATATTGAATAATAATGGTGACAGTGGGCAACCTTGCTTCACTCCAGATCTTCTGAGGAAAGATTCAGTTTTCCCCATTGCATATGATGCTTACTGATGGTTTTGAAGTATATGCTACCTGACTTTTTAAGAAAAGTCCATTTATTCTATACTCTCAAGTGTTTTTATTAGGAATGGATGTTGGATTTTATCAAATGCTTTTTCTATTGAGGATGATCATATGGTTTTGTTAGTTTGCTTATTGATATAGTCAATTATGCTAATAGTTTTCCTAATATTGAACCAGCCTGATTCCTGGTATAAATCCTACTTGATCATAATGTGTATTATCCTGGGGATGATTTTCTGTAATCTTTTTTGCTAATATTTTATTTAAGATTTTAGCATTGATATTCATTAGAGATTGGTCTATAATTTTCTTTCTCTGTTTTCAGCCTACCTGGTTTAGGTATCAAGTACCATGTCTGTGTCAGTAAAAGGAGTTTGGTAGGACTCCTTCAGTCCCTATTTTCAAATAGTTTATATAGCATTGGGGTTAATTGTTCTTTAAATGTTTGATAGAATTCATGTAAATCCATCTGGTCCTGGGGATTTTTCTTAGGGAGTTGGTTAATAGCTTGTTCTATTTCTTTTCTAAGATGGGACTGCTTAGGATATTTACTTATTCCTCTGTTAATCTGGGCAAGCTATATTTTTGAAGGTATTCTTCCATTTCATTTAAGTTGTCAAATTTATTGCCATAAAGTTGGGCAAAGTAATTCCTAATTATTGCTCTAATTTCCTCTTCATTAGTGGCAGAGTTCTCCTTTTCATTTTAAGACTAACAATTTGATTTTCCTCTTTCCTTTTTTAATCAGATTTACTAAATGTTTGTCTATTTTGTTGGTTTTCATAGAACCAACTCTTAGTTTATTAATTAATTCAATAGTTTTTTTTTACTTTCAATTTTATTGATCTCTCCTTTTATTTTTAGAATTTCAAGTTTAGTGTTTGACTGGGGTTTTTAATTTGTTCCTTTTCTAGCATTTTTTAGTTGCAAGCCCAATTCGTTGACCTTCTCTTTCTCTACTTTATGCAAGTAAGCCTCTAGAGATGTGAAATTTCCCCTTATTACCGCTTTGGCTGCATCCCACACATTTTGATATGATGTCTCATTATTGTCATTTTCTTGGGTGAAGTTATTAATTATGTCTATGATTTGCTGTTTCACCCAATCATTCTTTAGTATGAGATTATTTAGTTTCCAATTAGTTTTTGGTCTACTTTCCCTGGCTTTTTGTTGAGTGTAATTTTCATTGCATCGTGGTCTGAAAAGGATGCATTCACGATTTCTGCCTTACTGCATTTGAGTTTGAGGTTTTTATGTCCTAATATATGGTCTATTTTTGTATAGGTTCCATGAACTGCTGAAAAGAAAGTGTACTTCTTTCTGTCTCCATTTCGTTTTCTCCAGAGGTCTATCATATCTAACTTTTCTAGTATTCTATTTACCTCTTTGACTTCTTTCTTATTTATTTTGTGATTTGATTTATCTAATTCTGAGAGTGCAAGGTTGAGATCTCCCACTATTATAGTTTTGCTATCTATTTCTTCTTGCAGCTCTCTTAATTTCTCTTTTAAGAATTTAGATGCTATACCACTTGGTGCATATATGTTTAATACTGATATTGCTTCATTATTTATGCTACCCTTTAGCAAGATATAGTGCCTTTCCTTATCTCTTTTAATTAGATCAATTTTTGTTTTTGCTTGATCTGAGATCGGATGGCTACCCCTGCTTTTTTGACTTCACCTGAAGCATAGTAGATTTTGCTCCATCCTTTTATCTTTATTCTGCATGTATCTCCCTGCTTCAGGTGTGTTTCCTGTAAACAACATATTGTAGGATTCTGGATTTTAATCCATTCTGCTAATCGCTTCCTCTTTATGGGGGAGTTTACCCCGTTCACATTTATGGTTAAAATTACCAATTCTGTTTTACTTGCCATCTTGTTAACCCTTATTTATGCTTTTCTCCCTTCTTTCCCCCTTACCCTCCTTCCCAGTATTAAACTTGTGAGCACCACTTGCTTCTCACAGCCTTCCCCTTTTAGTATTCCTCCTTCCCACCTTAGAGTTCCTCCCCCATCTTACTACTTTCCCTCTCAGTTTCTGTATTCCCTTCTGCTTAGCTTATTCCTTCCCTTTTCACTTTTCCCTTCTCACTTTTCAATGAGATGGGAGAAGTTTCACCATATATTGAATATGTCTAAAATTTTTTCCCTTAAAGTCAATTCTTATGGCAGTAAAATACCCACTATATTCATCCCCCTCCATTCTTTCTCTCAGATATAATAGGTTTCCTTTGCCTCTTTGTGAGATATAGTACCCCCACTTTACCCTTTTCTGATACAGTGTCCTTTCTACTTCTAATTTCTAGAACAAAGGTATACATGTATTTTTTACAATCTTTAAGCAGAAATATAGTTCCCAAGATTTCTTTTTACCTTTTTAGGTTTTTCTTGAGTTCTATATTTGCAGATGAAACTTCTTTTTAAGTTCTGGTTTTTTCACCAAAAATAGGTGAAATTCACTTATTTCATTGAATGACCATCTTCTTCCCTGGAAAAAGATGCTTATTCTGACTGGGTAAGTTATTTTTGGTTGCATACCGAGTTCCTTAGCCTTTTGGAATATCATATTCCAGGCCCTTCGATCTTTTAATGTGGATGCTGTTAGATCTTGGGTGATCCTTATTGTGGCTCCTCTATATCTGAATTGAGGTTTTCTAGCCGCATGGAGTATTTTTCCTTTGTTTGAGGGTTCTGGCATTTTGGCCATATATTTCTTGGTGTTTTGATTTTAGGATCCCTTTCAGTGGGTGATCGATGAGATCCTTTCAATGTCTATTTTACCCTCTGTTTCTATGACTTCTGGGCAGTTCTCTTTGATAATTTCCTGGAAAATAGTGTCCAGGCTCTTTTTTCATTGTATTTTCTAGGTCAATGATTCTCAGATTGTCTCTCCTAGACCTGTTTTCTAGGTCTGTTGTTTTCCTAGAAGGTATTTCACATTTTTCTCCATTGTTTGGTTTTCTTGGTTTTGCTTGACTGATTCTTCTTGTCTCCTCGGGTCATTCAATTCCATTTGTTCTATTCTTATTTTCAATGAAGTGTTTTCTTCACTCACTTTTTTATATCTTTTTCTAATTGTCCAATTTGTTCTATGGAATGTTTTCCATTTCCCTAATTTTATTCTTTAGAAAGCTATTTTCTGTTTCAGTTCACTAATCCTATTTTTCAAAGTTTGTTTCTTTATCCACTCTGTCATTAAATGGGTGGAATGACTTCTCAGACTCTCTTGCCAAGCCTCCCTCTCCTTTTCCCATTTTCTTCTAGCTCTCTTGTGAGAGCCTTTTTAATTCTTCTATGAGATTCATCTGTGCTGAGGAACAGATGATCTCCTCCTAATGGGGATTCACCTGAAGATAATCTGTTTAATCTCCTCAGGGTTTAGAGTCTAGTTCTCTGTCTGTATAAAAGCTGTCAATCGTTAAAGTCCTTTTTAACTTTTTGCTCATTTGTCAGAGAAAGAATCGAGACAAACTAGCAAGAAAAAAGGAAAAAACCCCAAATGGAATCTGGCTTTTTTGGGGAGGGCTGGGTGGCATTACGGCTTCCTTTACAGACTGGGGGCAGCAGCAAGGCACTAGCAGGACTGTGCTGCGCCTGCGCTCTGAGACTCTGAGAGTGTGCTGAGACGCTGTGGGGGAGGGGTGGCTGTCTCAAGGAACTCCAGCTGTTTGGGGTTGTATTCTTCACCCCCGGTGTTTTTAGCTTCTCTGCTGGGCTACTGACTTGCTGCCAGGGCAAGTATCCAATCCTGTAGTGAAGCTCTCCCCCAGAGACAGCTAGATCACACCCCAACCCTCAGTCTGCTTGGCTGAGCCTGCCGAGCTCTCACTGCTGCTGCCCTCAGCCTGTGCCCGATCTAAAACCGTCCCGCCCTCAAGCAAAAACAGACCTTTTCTGGCGAATCTCAAGGATGTCTTCTCTTGGTAACTGTTTATGGGCTTTTTTTTTCAGTCAGGCATTAATTCAGAGGCTTGTAATGAGATGGATTCTGAGAGAAAATGCGGAGCTTACACAGCTGTGTGCCTCCTTGCTGCCATCTTGGCCGGAAGTTCCCGATCTATCCTTTGTTTTCAAAGAGGATCAAAATGATACCACAATGTTGTGTTTTGGTATCAGTGTCCCAGTTTTCCCATATACCATCCAACATTTATCATTATCTTTTTTTTATTATCTTAGTCAATCTGAAAGATGTGTAAGTGATATCTCAAAGCTGTCTTAATTCACATTTCTCTGATCAATAATGATTTAGAGCACATTTTTATATGACTAGAAATGGTTTCAATTTCTTCATCTGAAAATGTTCATATCCTTTGACCATTTATCAATTGGAGAATGGCTTGAATTCTTATAAATTTGAGTTAATTCTCTATATATTTTAGAAATTAGGCCTTTATCTGAATCTTTAATGTAAATATGTCTTCCCATACTGATGCATTGTTGGTGGAGTTGTGAACGGATCCAACCATTCTGGAGAACAATTTGGAACTATACTCAAAAAATTATCAAACTGTACTCTTTGATCCAGCAGCGTTACTATGGACTTATATCCCAAAGAGATATTAAAGAAGGGAAAAAGACCAGTATGTACAAAAATGTTTGTGGCAGCCCTTTTCATAGTGGCTAGAAACTGGAAATCGAAGGGATGCCCATCAATTAAAGAATGGCTAAATAAATTTTGATATATGAATGTTGTGTAATATTATTGTTCTGTAAGAAATGACCAGCAGGATGAATACAGAGAGATTTGGAAAGACTTACATGAGCTGATGCTAAGTGAAATGAACAGAACCAGGAGATCATTATACACTTCAACAACAATATCATATGAGGATCAATTCTGATGAAATGGTTATCTTCAACAATGAGAGGATCCAAATCAGTTCCAATTGATCAGTAATGAGCAGAACCAGCTACACCCAGAAAAAGAACACTGGGAAATGAGTGTGGACCACAACATAGCATTTACACTCTTTCTGTTATTGCTTGCTTGCACTTCTTTTGTTTTTCTTTGCAGGTTATTTTCACCTTCTTTCTAAATGCAATTTTTCTTGTGCAGCAAGATAACTATATAAATATATATACATATATTTAACATATACTTTAACATATTTAACATGTATATGTTATGAGTTAAGTTATGAGTTCCAGTTCTTCTTTGGACACAAATTCCTTCCTTCTCCACAGATCTGAGAGGTAAACTATCCCATATTCTAATTTGCTTATAATATTACTCTTTATGCCTAAATCATGGATCCATTTTGATCTTATCTTGGGATACAGTGTTAGGTGTGGGTCAATGCTTAGTTTCTGCTATACTAGTTTCCAATTTTCCCAGCAGTTTTTGTCAAATAGTGAGTTCTTTCCTCAAAAGCTGGGGTCTTTGGGTTTGTCAAACACTAGATTGCTATAGTTATTTACTATTTCTCCTGTGAACCTAATCTATTCTACTGATTGACTACTCTATTTTTAGCCAGTACCAAATGCTTGTGATGACCACTACTTTATAATATAGTTTTAGGTCTGGTACAACTAGGCCACCTTCATTTGCTTTTGTCTTCATTAATTTCCTTGAAATTCTTGACTTTCTTCCAGATGAACTTTGCTATTATTTTTTCTAGATCTGTAAAATAATTTCTTGGGAGTTTGATTGGTAAGGCACTAAAGAAGTAGATTAATTTAGGTAGTATTGTCATTTTTATTAGATTCTCTTAGCCTACCCATGATCACGTGCTATTTTTTCCAGCTGATTAGATCTGACTTTATTTGTGTGGAAAGTGTTTCATAATTGTGTTCATATAGTTCCTGACTTTGGCAGATATATTCCCAAATGTTTTATGCTGTCAATAGTTATTTTGAATAGAATTTCTCTTTGTATTTCTTGCTACTGGACTTTATTGGTAATACATAAAAATGCTGATGATTTATGTGGATTTATTTTGTATCCTGCAACTTTGCTAAAGTTGTAAATTATTTCTAGTAGATTTTTAGTTGATTGTCTAGAGTTCTCTAAAAATATCATATCATCTGTACAGAATAATAATTTGGTTTCCCCATTACATACTCTAATTCCTTTAATCTCTTTTTCTGCTTTTATTGCCAAAGCTAGCAATTCTAATGCAATATTTAACAGTAATGGTGGTAGTGGATAACCTTGTTGCAACCCTGATCTTATTGGGAGTGGTTCTAATTTGTCCCCATTACATATGATGCTTGTTGATGGTTTTAAATAAATGCTACTGATCATTTTAAGGAAAACTCCATTTATTCCTGTACTCCCTAAGTGTTTTTAATAGCAATGGGTGTTGGATTTTACCAAATGCTCTTTCTGCATCTATTGAGATAGTCATATGATTTTTGTTAGTTTGGTTATTGATATAGTCAATAATGCTAATAGTTTTCCTAATAATAGCCCTGTGTTCCTGGTATAAATCCTACTTGGTAGTGATGTATTATTATTCTGAGGATGACTTTCTGTATCTGTTTGCTAATATTTTATTTAAGATTTTTCCATTAATATTCATTAGGGAAATTGATCTATAATTTTCTTTCTCTGTTTTCATCCTACCTGGTTTAGATATCGGCACCATATCTGTGTCATAAAAGGAATTTGATAGAAGTCCTTCTTTCCCTATATTTTCAAGTAGCTCGCATACTGTTGGAATTAATTGTTCTTTAAATGTTTGGAAGAATTCACATGTAAAACCATCTGGCCCTGGAGATTTTTTCTTAGGGAGTTAATTAATAGCTTATTCTATTTCTTTTTGTAAAATGGGACTATTAAAATTTTATTTCCTCTTCTGTTATCTTGGGAAATCTATATTTTTGTAGGTATTCCTTCATTTTGCTTAGATTATCAAATTTATTGACATATAGTTGGGCAAAGTAATTCCTAATTGTTGCTCTAATCTCCTCTTCATTGGTGGAAAATTTTCCCTTTTCATTTTTGAAATTAACAATTTGATTTTCTTCTTTCCTTTTTCTAACCAAATTAAGTAAAGGTTTATCTATTTTCTTTTTTTTCATAAAATTCATTCTTAGTTTTATTTATTAACTCAATAGTTTGTTTTTTTACTTTCAATTTTTTAATCTCCCCTTTTATTTTCAGAATTTCAAATTTGGTGTTTAATTGAGAGTTTTTAATTTGTTTTTTTTCCCCCTAGCTTTTTAGTTGTAAGCCAAATTCACTGATCTTCTCTTTTTCTATTTTATGCAAGTAAGTATCTAGACTTATAAAATTTCCCCTAATAACCACTTTGGCTGTATCCCACAAATTTTGGTTTGCTCTCTTACTATTTCATTCTCTTGGATAAAGTTATTGAATGTGTTTATGATTTGTTGTCTCACCGTTCATTCTTTAGGATTAGATTATTTAGTTTCCAATTAATTTTTGGTCTATTTTCCTCTGGCTTTTTATTGCATGTGATTTTTATTGCATAATGATATAAAAAATAAATGCATTTACTATTTCTGTCTTTCTGCATTTGATTTTGAGGTTTTTATGCCCTAATATATGGTCAATTTTTGTATAGTTCATGAACTGCCAAGAAAAAAAATACTCCTTTCTGACTCCATTCAATTTTCTCCAAAGATCGATCATTCCTAACTTTTCTGAAATTCTATTTATCTCCTTAACTTCTTTGTTTGTTTTATTTTGTGATTTGATTTATTTAGCTCTGAGAAAGCAAGGATCTCCCACTAGTATAGTTTTATTGTCTATTTCTTCTTGCAGCTCTCTTAACTTCTCTAGGAATCTGGATGCTAAAGCACTTGGTGCATATATGTTTAGGATTGATATTGCTTCATTATATATAGTTCCCTTTAGCAAGATATAGTTTCTTTCCTTATCTCTTTTAATTCGATTTTTATTCATCTATTTATTTATTTATTTATTTTTGCATTTGCTTGATCTAAGATCAGGATCACTATCCCTGCTTTATTTCACCTGAAGCATAATAGATTCTGCTCCAGACTTTTATCTTTGCTCTGTATTTATCACTCTGTTTTAAATGTGTTTCTTGTAAACAACATATTGCAGGATTCTGGCTTTTAATCCAGTCTGCTATCCATGTTTATTTTATGGGAGAGTTCATCCCATTCACACTCACAGTTAAAATAACTAATTCTGTATTTCCTGCCACCTTATTTATGCTTTTCTCTTTCCTTTCCCCATTCCCTCCTCCCAGTATTTTGCTTCTGACCACCATCTACTTCAAACAGCCCTCTTCCTTTTCAGCTCCTCCCCTTTGTTATACCTTTCCACTACTTCTTCTGTTTTCCCCTTCTATTAGCCTTTCCCTTTCTTTTTTTCCCTTTCCTCTCCCACTTCCCTATAACGTGAGACAAGTTTCTTTGTGAAACCAAATATGTCTAATATTCTCTATTTGAGCCAACTCTGTTCATCCCTTCCCTTCTTTCCCTCAATTATAATAGGTCTTATTTGCCTCTTCATGAGATATAATTTCTCTCATTTTATCTCCATTTTTCTTCTTTTTTCCAGTACAATCCCCTTTCCATTTCATTTTTTAAATATCACAATGAAATCAAATTATACCTGCATTCTCTAAGTACACCCATAACAGAAATATAGTTCTCAAGAGTTCTGTCCTTTTTACACTTCTCTTGAGTAATATAGTTGGAGATAATTTTTTTTTTTTGTTGTTCAGCTGTGGTCTTTTCATCAGATATAAATGAAATTCACCTGTATGATTGAATGTCCATCTTCTTCCCTGAAAGATAATTCTCAGTTTAGCTGGATAGTTGATTCTTGCCTGTAATCCTAGTTCCTTTGCTTTTTGGAATCTCAGATTCCAGGCCCTTAGATCCTTTAAGGTGGAAGCTGCTAGGTCCTGGGTAATCCTGATTGTGGCTCCTCAATATTTGAATTGTTTCTTTCTGGGTGCTTGCAATATTTTTTCCTTGATCCAATAATTCTGAAATTTAGCTACTACATTCCTTGGAATTTTCATTTTGGGATAACTTTCAGGACGTGATTGTGAATTCCTTCAATAGCTACTTTACTTTCTGGTTCTAGGACATTAGGGCAGCTTTTCTTGATGATTTCCTGAAAGATGATGTCTAAGATATTTTTTTTTCATCATGGCTTTCTGGAAGAGCAATAATCCTTCAATTGTCTGTCCTAGATCTATTTTCTAGGTCAATTGTTTTTCCAATAAGATATTTCACATTTTCTTCTATTTTTTTCTCTCTTTTTTGGTTTTGTTTGACTGATTCTTGAAGTTTTATTGAGTCATTTGCTTCCATTTGTTCAGTTCTACTTGCTAGTATATTATTTTTTTCAGTTACCTTTTTAGCTTCTTTTGTATTTGGCCAATTGAATTTTTAAATGTGTTCTTTTGTTCATTTCCATTTTACAAATTCTGTTTTTCAGTGAATTGATTTCTTTTTCATATCTATTTTGTAAGGAGTTATATGTTTTTTCCATTTCATCAGATCTATTTTGTAAGAAGTTATGTTTTTCCCATTTCATCATATCTATTTTTATGGAGTTTTCTTCAGATAACTTCGGTTTTTCTTTTTCCATTACCTCTTGCAAAGATCTCATTTCCTTTTCCCATTTTTCTTCTAACTCTTTTAAAATCCTTTTTGAAATTTCCAAGAAAGTCTTGTGAAATAGGGACCAGTGAATATCTCCCTTTGGGGCTTCTTCTGGAGTTGATTTACTTTTAGGAACCTTAGGCTTTGAGGTCTGTTCTTTTCTCTGTCCATAAAAGCTCTCTATAATCAGAATTCTTTTTGTGTTTTTGCTCTTTTTTTTAAAGAGTTGAGGTCTACTCTTAAGGCAAAAGAGCAACAGTGCTTTAGTTTGCCCGGGGGTTGTTTTGTTGATTTACTTCTGGTGTTGGGTAATTGTGGCCAGGTCCTGTGTTCTTCTGGGGCTCAGTGGCTTACAATTTGCCTTTTGTATTTGCTTTTGGATATTTTACATCAAATGTGCCAAACCCTTGCTTGCAACCAGGACAGAATAGCCTAAAAGCCTCAGAAGACTCCCTGGTGTGTGAATCCCACAAAGCTCTGGCTCCCTGTGCCAACTCCTTGCCCCAGGCTCCCTACACTGTGGTCTGGGCTCATCAGACTGTCCCCCTGCCCAATTGAAACAGACCTGTTCTGAAGTTCTTCCAAGGAATCTTCTTCTAAAAATGTGCTGTACTCCAAATATTTGTGGATTTTATCACTCCAAAACCAGTTCAGAGGCTTAATCTGGTATTGATTTGAGAGAAAATTGGAGGAGGTCAGATAAAGACCTACTCTCTACCATCTTGGCTCTATTTTTCAAATAGATACCCCTATTTTTCAAAATATATGCAAAGGTAGTTTTCAACATTATCTCTTGCAAAGTCTTGTGTTCCAATTTTTTTCTCCCTCCCTCCCCACCTCCCTTTTCTCCCACATAGCAAGTAATCCAATATAGATTAAACATGTACAATTCCTCTAAACATATGTCTACATTTATCATGCTGCACAAGAAAAACCAGATCAAAAGGGGAAAAAATGAAAAAGAAAAAAGCAAACAATAACAACAAAAACAAAAAGATGAAAATATGTTGTGATCCACATTTAGTGCCCATAGTCCTCTTTCTGGATTTAGATGGTTCTGTCCATCATAAATCTATTGTTTTCCTGGAATCACCTCATTGTTGAAAAGAGTCAAGTCCATCAAAACTGATCATCATATGCTGAGTGAAATGAGCAGGACCAGGAGATCATTATATACTTCAACAACAATACTATATGATGATTAATTCTGATGGACGTGGCCCTCTTCAACAATAAGATGAACCAAATCAGTTCCAATAGAACAGTAATGAACTGAATGAGTTACACCCAGCGAAAGAACTCTGGGAGATGACTATGAGCCACTACATAGAATTCCCAATCCCTCTATTTTTGTCCACTTGCATTTTTGATTTCCTTCACAGGCTAATTGTACACTGTTTCAAAGTCCTATTCTTTTTGTACAGCAAAATAACTATTTGGACATGTATACATATATTGTATTTAACTTATACTTCAACATATTTAACATGTATTGGCCAACCTGCTATCTGGGGAAAGGAGTGGGGGAAAGGAGGGGACAAGTTGGAGCAAAAGGTCTTGCAATTGTCAATGCTGAAAAATTACTCATGCATATATCTTGTAAATAAAAAAAGTATAATAAAAATTGATTATCATATAATCTTGCTGTTACTGTGTACCATGTTCACTTGGTTTTATTTGTTTCACTTAGTATTAGTTCAGGTAAGACTTTCTAGGTCTTTGTAAAACCAGCCTGGTGATCATTTCTTATAGAACAATAATATTTCATTACATTCATATGCTACAACTTATCCAGCCATTCCCAACTGATGGTCTCCTACTCAGTTTCCAATTCCTTGCTACTATGAAAAGGGGTGTTACAAACATGTTTGCATATGTGGGTTATTTTTCCTTTTGTATGTTTTCTTTGGATACTGCTGGATCAAAGAATATGCACAGTTTTATAGCCCTTTGGGCATCGTTCCAAACTATTCTCTAGAATGTCTGGATCAGTTCACAACTCCACCAATAATGTATTAAAGTTCCAGTTTTCTCACATCCCCTCCAACATTTATATTACCTTTTTTATTTCATATTAGCCTTTTAGAGATGTTAAGTATTATCTCAGAGTTGTATTAATTTGCATTTCTCTAATCAATAGTGATTTTTCACATTTTCACATTTTTTTCACATGACTGGAAATGGCTTTAATTTCTTTATCTGAAAATTGTTGACTTTAACTATAATTCTAAAGTTCTTCAGAGAAATCTTGAAAGTATCCTTGTGTCACTTTTTCTGTCCTCCATGTAATTGTTTATATGAATTCTCTACGAAATAGTCTTTTAGGCAAATAGATATTTGGCATTAAAAAGCATAGCCAGGCCATTGGAGTTGTCTTCTCTGCAGCAGAGTTTAAATTCTTGGCAGTTTAGTTTGAGAAAGGGCCTTAGTGTCTGGTACCTTATCTTGCCAGGTGATCTTCAGAATCTTCTTAAGACAATTCTTATTAAAACAATTCAGTTTCTTGGCATAGTACTAATAGATACAAGCATATAACAATGACTTGCCCAGGGTCACACAGCTAGGGCAGATTTGAACTCAAAAATGAGTCTTCTGAGTCCAGGCCTGACACTCTATCCATTGTATTACCTAGTGCCCCCTCTACCTATCTAATAAAAATAAACGCATTGGTGAGCTATGCTTTTTGAGTGGATAAACTTTGAATGAAGTCACCTTTTGAGACTGGATTTTAGGAGGAAGTACATTGTAGGCAAAGAAGATGACTTGTGAAAAGATGGAAGATAGAATATCAAGTCCTGGCAAAAGCATGTGGGCAATTTGAATGAAACATAATGCATGAAGATAGATTGTTAATGGAAGCAAGAAAGAGACAGTTTTAAAAAATAATTATTCTAAACCTAACAAATACCAAATAAAGTGAGCACTTCCACATGCAATGTGGATTAGAAGATTGAAAATGAAAGTACAAATATTTATTAGACTTTGTTTCATATGTAATAAATTTGACATGCTAACTTGCAAAGTTATCTTATTTGCAATTTCTTCAGGACTTTTTAATTAACTTATGTCCATTTTAAAATGCTTTACAGACCCTTTTTTCATTCTCTTCTTTTTCATTTATCATTTTTGTGACAGTTCTATCCTTAACTTTCTATCCCCTCCAGGACACTTCTCTCCAAATTAAAAAGAAAAAGTGAAAGAAAAATCTTGTGATAAATATGCATAGTTAACCAAAACAAATCCCCACATTGGCTATATCCAAAAAATGTACATTTCATTCTAAATATTGAATCCTTCAACTTTTTGTCAGCAGATGAATGACATTCTTTATCATCTGCACTCTGGAATCATGCTTAGCATATGGACTAGAGATCTTAAATCTTTTTAAGGTATATTTCTTTACTGTGTTTTTGTAGAGATTTTCTATAAGGTATAACTCTAAGAGTTTGAGGTTGAGATATGATGTTCTCCCATAAAATATTCCTTAGCCCAACCAATATAAAGTGTACTGTGCTAATTTCATAGTCCAGGTCTTATGTAGAATCAGTGATATCCAAAAAATTTGCCTTGTAACAACCTTTCTTTATTGAGTGTAAGAGGGGAAATGGTTGATGAGAGCCTGGTCCAAAGAGCATACTTAGATTTGTCATTTCTGGCAAATTACACTCCTGGTTTTAATCCAATATGTGGAAGCTCAGTGAGTAGTCTTCTGGACATAAGTACTAAGGAGTTAGCACTCTGACGTCAAGTACTGGTTGGCTGAGGAGCTGGAAGGGCTGATGATGACTCAGGAGAGGCTGAGTTGGAACTTAGTATAAATATAAAATAACTGGGCAGATGTTATTTTTTTTCCCTTGACAACTTTAAAGTGAAGAGTATTTCTTTGAGCAACTAGGTAGGGAAGGGACTTGTTGGTGGGGAAGGAACTTCCAAGTAAAGAAGTTGGCTATTTTCCTCCTCTCACCCCCACTTTAGTCTATGATTCTCTATTTCTTTTAAGTTGTTTTTTAAAAAGTTGATCTCAGGTGAATGAATACGTAAGATAGGAGTGTCCAGGTAAGGTCAGAAATTCCATCAAAGTCATTTCAGGTCTCAGTTATAACCAAGGTCAGAAATAGTAGTCAAATGACCTATTTGATGTAGCCCAGCAGTGGATTTACCCATTACATGAAAGAAGCATATTCAGCTAAGGAAGGGACAAAGCTGTTTATCACTGATCTCCCCGAAGTAAACTCTATAAGGACCCCTCTAAGATAGAAAAGGAGAGAGGACGCATAAAGCATTCATTGGTCCTTCATTTTCTTTCCATATGTGCTTCATTACTTTTTCTTTCTTTTTCAAGGAAATTAAGGTTAAATGACTTGCCTAGGGTCACACAGCTAAGTAAGTATCTGTAGCTAAATTTGAGCTGAAGTCCTTATTCCATGGTCAGTGCTCTATCCACTGTACCACTTAACTACTTCTTGCCTCATAACATTTTTATCACATTTTGTTTTTACACATACATGCAAAGATAGTTTTTAACATTCACCTTTGCAAAATGTTGTTTTCCAAAATTTTCTCCCTCTTTCCTCCCCACCTCTTCTCTAAGACAGCAAGCAATCCAAAATAGGTTAAACATAAGCAATTCTCCAAACATTTCCATATTTTTCATGCTACACAAGAAAAATCAAATCAAGAGCAAATAAAACATGAGAATGAAAGAAAAAGTAAATAACAATAATTTTTTTTAAAAATTTCATGAAAATATCATGATTTTACCACATTCAGTCTCCATAGTTTTCTATCTGGATGTGATGGCACTTTCAATCACAAGTCTATTAGAATTGCCTTGAATCACCTCATTCCTGAAAACAGTCAAGTCCATCACAATTGATAGTCATGTTGTTGCTGTGTACAAAGGTCTCATCATTCTGCTCACTTAGCATCAGTTCATGTAAGCCTTTCTAGGCTTTTTGGAAATCAGCCTACTCATTATTTCTTAGAGAACAATAAAATTCTATTATATTCATATACCATAACTTATTTTCCAACTGATGGTCATTACTCAATTTCCAGTTTCTTGCCACTACAAAAAAAGGTCTGCTGTAAACATTTTGCACTACCTCATAACTTTTTTTTATTAAAGCTTTTTAATTTTCAAAAGATATGCATGGATATTTTAAAAATATTAACCCTTCCAAAACCTTGTGTTTCAATTTTCCTCCTTTCCCCCACTCTCTCCCCTAGATAGCAAGTAATCCAATGTGTGTTAAACTTGGTAAAAATATATGTTAAATCCAATACATGCATACATATTTATACAATTATCTTGCAGAATAAGAAAAATCAAATCAAAAAGGAAAAAATGAGAAAGAAAAGAAAATGCAAGCAAACAATAATAAAAAGCGTGAAAATACTATGTTGTGATCCACACTCAGTTCCCACAATTCTCTCTCTGTGTATAGATGGCTCTCACTATTACAAGATCATTGGAACTGGTCTGAATCATCTCACTGTTGAAAAGAGCCACGTCCAACAGAATTGATCATCATATAATATTGTTGTTGCTATATACAGTGATCTCCTGGTTCTACTCACTCACTTAGCATCAGTTAATATAAGTCCAGGCCTCTCTGAAATCATCCTGCTGACATTTTATTATAGAACAATAATATTCCCTAACATTCATATACCATAACTTATTCAGCCATTCTCCACCTGTTAGGCATCCATTCAGTTTCCAATTTCTTGACACTATAAAAAGGGCTGCCACAGACATTTTTGCATATGTGGTTCCCTTTCCTTCTTTTGAGATCTCTTTGGGAGATAAGAGTAGAAACAATGCTGGATCAAAGGGTATGCACAGTTTGATAGTCCTTTAAGCATAGTTCCAAATTGCTCTCTAGAATGGTTGGATCACTTCACAACTCCACCAACAAAATATTAGTGTCCCAGTTTTCCCACATCCCCTCCAACATTTGTCATTAGTTTTTCCTGTCATTTTAGTGATTCTGAGAGGGGTATGGTGCTACCTCAGGTTGTCTTAATTTGCATTTCTTTGAACAATAGTGATTTAGAGCACTTTTTCATATGACTGGAAATGGTTTTAATTTCTTCATCTGAAAATTGTCTGTTCATATCCTTTGACCATTTTTCAATTTGAGAATGGCTTGAATTTTTATAAATTTGAGTCAATTCTCTATTTTAAAAATGAGGCCTTTATCAGAATCTTTGAATGTAAAAATGCTTTCCTAATTTATTGCTTCCCTTCTAATCTTGTCTGCATTAGTTTTGTTTGCATAAAAACTTTTTAACTTAATATAATCAAAATTACCTATTTTTTTGTTCAATAGTGATTTTCATTAATTTTTTAGTCACCAATTCCTTCCTTCTACATAGACCTGAGCGTAAACTATCCTATGTACTTCTAATTTGCTTATAATATCACTCTTTATGTCTCAATCATGAACCCATTTGGATCTTATCTTGGTATAGAGTGTTAGGTGTGGGTCAGTGCCTACTTTCTGCCCTACTAATTTCTAATTTTCCCAGTAGTTTTTGTCAGATAGTGAGTTTTTATCCCAAAAGCTGGGGTTTGGGAGTTTATCAAACACTAGATTAATATAGCCATTGACTATTTTGTCCTGTAAACCTAACTGATTGACTCAATTTCTTATCCAGTAACCAAATGGTTTTAATGACTGCTACTTTGTAATATAGTTTTACATCTGATACAGCTAACAGCCACATAACTTTTGTGCTTAAGTTTGAGCCTTTTCTTCCCAGTGCCCATGTGTGTACAGGGCAGAAAGTTTGAGGGAAGTGTTTTTTAAGCTTCTACCTTTTTTTAAACCTTCTGAATAAACACCCCATTTAAAAAAGCTTATTGATGTCAACTAGTTGATTGATATTAGGGAAAGCATCAAATGAAGTCTTGTGAATGACTAATAGAACTCTTAATTTCTCATGGAGAATCTGGAATCAGAGGGGAGAACTAGTCATTCCCTTCTAGGAATCTAAACTTGCCCAAAGTGCAGTGTGAATTGGGGGAAGTGAGTCTAGCATAGGTGCTACATATTCAGGAATCAGGAATAGTGCTACGCAAGAAAAGTCCATTTCCCTTTTAATAATTACACATATCATTACAGGTAACTTTAGTTGGTAAGCTGCTGGTAATTACATTTTGTGTCCTTTATTTCCTTGGATTCAATACCCTAATTTTTTTTTTTTTGAGAGAAGGGAAAATACCTCTGCATAAGTATTGTTTGACTCTATCCATTAATACAAATGTGATTTGCAAACTGCTTTTTCTCTTCTGCCTTTGTTGACACTCAAGTTTTTCTGAAGACAGTGTTCATTTATTTATACCTATCAATAATCTGTCTAAGACATTCATTTGTTTCCTTTTTTTTCCTGAATCTTTGCTAACTGAAGGAATGAAATTATCTTTGAATTACCAATTATATCAGCCTCACTGACCTTTTGATGTGAAAAGCCTGCAACAATTTTGTTTCCCCTTTTGGATGGATGGTGAATTTTGTACTTCCTGTTAGTTTTCATCTTATATTCAGGAGTCAAAAATACCTAATTACTTTACTAGCTGCCCTTTTTCTTAATATCTCTGGATAGTGCTGGATCTTATTTCTTCTATTTTAAATTCCTTTTAATCTGTGACAGAGTTTCTTAATACTATTCTTATTTCACACCCACATAAGTATAATAGAAAACAGAGAAAAAGAAGCCCAGAAAATCCTGTCTTCCACTTTACCTTTTCAGCTTATAATTAAGCTTGGGTTGGACAAAGCAATCTCTCTGATTCTTTCTTGCTTAAAGGATCTAATGGGGATGCATCAGGACATTAGCAAGGCAGAATAATACTATTGACATCAAGCCAATTTAAAAATCGTTTAGACTAGGTGTTTGCTTTCTTAGACAAATTGATGATCTGAATTTTTCACTTTTTAACAGGTTCTTGTAGAAACTTCCTTCCCTTCCCCTTTTTCTTCTTTTCTCTTTTATCAGAATGAAAAATGTAGTCCTTGTGTTTAGGAAAGCTAGAGAACTTTAACCAAGTTAGGACTTTAAAAAGGATGTAATTAGTGGGAAAATCAGACTTATTCAGAGTTAGGTAAGAAAACTAACTTATTCCAAGTTAGGTAAGAATTAGGTAAGGAAGGAAGGAAATAGACTCTTAAGTACACCAAGTATCTGTGTTATCGTTTTTGTTGTTGTTGTTGTTTTTAAGTAGAATTCACAAACTTTTTTAAGTCTCCTGTTGTAGTAAAGCTGTTCAATGTATTCTATACAGGTGACTGCATATATTGTTCAAATACTAGGAAAAATAGAAGGGAATGAAACCACAAAACATAGCCTTAAAAAGGTTCCCTGTGAAGACCACATTAGCACCCTGGATACTTTAAAATCAGCCAGAGTCAGGATAAGCAAAAATCCTTGATCTTTATTCTTTGTGGACATGAGAGGAATGGCCACACAAATCCCGCCAGGAGTCACTCTGGCTTTCTTACTCCACCCCCTATCCCTCCTCCCAATCTCTCTATACACCAACAGATTGAGCCTGCACAGAATGGTGGGGCAGGCCATTTTCCAAGCAAATGCTAATAGATTATTGTCCAATTGGTAATTAGCCTTAAGTGCTTACTTGTCTGAACCTCAGTGCATCTGCTCAGTTTCAGCCCATTACAATTCCCTTTCCCCACTCTTATCCTCAATAAACTCTTGGTTGGTGGTAGAAAAAACAACCAATACTGAATAGAGGTTATGTCCTGTCTGGGTGCTTAAGGGTGGATGAAGTGAGTATTTCATCCTAGAATGTAAATAAAGTTTTCCTTCCATTGACCTATGAATTAGGCGACAGATTAAATTTATGTAAAAGAAAATTGAGGAAGAGCTAGTAGTCAAATGCACACCCCAGATAAAATGAAAACCAGTGTATTAGGAATTTCAAACACTATATATGTGGGTGTGTTCATATGTGTGTGTATGTATGTGTATATATATATATATATATATATATATATATATATATTGTTTGGTGTATATCAGATTTAGAACAAAGTCACCAATAGTGTAAAAAAGTATCTTGGAATTTGAGTTGTATATTAATATTCTTTACAAACTGGCTCCCCAAAGTTTCAGAGTCTCTTGTTTCATGCAGTTAGAAATGTTGCAGAAATATTAGATGGAGTCTAATTCACATCACTGTAAAAGAATCTCCTGTTCATTCATCTGCCAAGCCATTATCCTTTCATTTATATCAATCAATCAATTAACATTTATTAAGTGTCTCCTCTGTGCCAAAAGTCAAGAGATAGTCTCTGTCCTCAAAGAGCTCATTATCTAGTGGGGGTGACAATAAGCAAACAAATATTTACAAATTAGCCACATATAGGAATTAAATAGGAAATAAATAAGAGCATATTTGTAGCAAAAAATTGATATAATTGTATACACAGTGCAAGTCTCTTTAGTGCCTCAATATGTCCTGAAAATTCACTACTTAAGGGAATTACTTTCAGATCCCAGCTGCAGCAGGAGGATATTAAATGGTTGTTCAGTAGTCTGAAATCCACTTCAAGTATTTAACTTAAACATTAGGGATGTGGGCAATAAGGAAAAGTATCATGCAACTGTATTCTTATGTTGTCTCAAGTTAATCTGTTTTCTCTCTAGTTTTGGGCTGTACACTTCTCCAGAGGGAAAAATACAGTTTCTCCTTAATATGGAGGATCTGAAACAGTATCCAGAAGCATTATCAGAACTGTTAACTGCAGGGGAAAAATGTTTCAAGTAAGGAACTTTGGGGTAAGAAAAAACAAAATATGACAAAGATTTTATGCAGCTTCTGAGAATCCTCTTCTCAGATACTGAAAGGTCTAAGATTCAAATTCTTTTATTTAACTGTTAATCAAGATTTGATTTTTTTCTCCAGTCACTTTGGTTTTAAAGAACATTGAAGAACTAGACCAGTCAGTCTATGATACTGGAAGAAATATGCCTTTATTTTTCACACTTAAAGAATATGCCAATTTGTGAAAATATATAGAGTGGGAGCCTGAAATGGGAGGCAGAGACTAGGGAAGAGTCTTCCAACCTCCCTCCTTTTCTAGTTGTCTTACACATTTCTTCTTATGTATTCCATGGTCCAAACAAACTGGGCTTATTGTTTCTCACAACGGGGATTCCATCTCTTACCTCCATGCTTTTGTATACACAAGGTATACAAAGTAACACTTTCTATAGGAAACCTTTTCTGCATCTTTCCAACGTCCTACCTGCTAATACCTCCCTGATCCCATCTTGTGATGTTACCCTGTATGTTTGATGCTTATTCTTTCCATATGCCCATATACAACAATACTCTGATGGTAATATAGCAACTCCTAATTGTACTGATCAGTCATGTCTCCAGAATCTGGTCTATGGAATCTTGAGTGTTTGGGGGGCAGTCTTTTCCAGTGATACAACTTATAAATCCTCATTGATGTGCTTATAATTGTCAATTGATTGTCATGTAGAAAAAGAAACAAATTGCTCTTAGAAATGAAAATTTACTATGGAAATTAATAAGAATAGATGGTATAATTGTTGGTGGAACTGTGAATGTATCCAACTTTCTGGAGAGCAAAAAAAAAGTTATCAAACTGTGCGTACCCTTTGATCCAACAGTGTTACTACTGGGCTTATATTCCAAAAAGATCTCAAAGGAGGGAAAGGTACCCACATGTGCCAAAATATTTGTGGCAGCCCTTTTTGCAGTGGAAAGAACCTGGAAACTGAATGGATGCCTATCAGTTGGAGAATGGCTGAATGAGTTATGGTGTATGAATGTTATGGAATATTATTGTTCTGTAAGAAATGACCAGCAGAATGATTTCTGAGAGGCCTGGAGAGTCTTACATAAACTGAGACTGAGTGAAGTGAGCAGAACCAGGAGATCATTATATACTGCAACATCAAGACTAGATCATGATCAATTCTGTTGCACATGGCCGTCTTCAACAATGAGATGATTCAAACTAGTTCCAATTGTTTAGTGATGAAGAGAGCCATATATACCTATGGAGATGACTGTGGGAACTGTATGGACCACAACATAGCATTTTAACTTTTTTTGTTGATGTTTGCTTGCATTTTGTTTTCTCTCTCAGGTTTTTTCCCCATTCTTGATCCAACTTTTCTTGTGCAGCAAGATAACTGTATAAATATGCATACATATATTGGATTTAACATATATTTTGACATATTTAACATAGTTCAATATACCTGCTGCCTAGGGGAAGAGATGGGGGAAAGGAGGAGAAAATTTGGAACAGAAAGTTTTTCAAGGGTCAATATTGAAAAATTACCCATGCATAAGTTTTGTAAATAAAAAGCTATAATAAAATTTAAAAAAAGATTAGATGGTATAAAACATTTCCAAAAACTCTCATGCTTTTGCATATGCTCTTCCATAACTGCATACAATTTAAATGAAAGTAGGCTTAAGCTTCAGGAACACATGGCAAAAGAAGCCCCTCATTGCTTCTGAGCGTTCTTTTGTTGGAGTCCTCACTTCCATATTTGATGTTGTTTGTCTGCTGAGTCCTTGGTATAACTAGGGATCTGTGTCCAGTCTGTCCTTAGCTCTTAACGCAGACATTATGGTCAGCTTATTGGAGGACACTTCTAGGATGCCAATGGGAAGATGAGAATTCCTCTGAACCTCTAAGATTCACAAGGTCTTTTGGTCAAGAGAAGAGAATACTATTACTGACATCAAGGTCAGAGGCTCTGCTCCTCTTTGCTGATTCCTTCTCAGGCACTTAACATCAGATGCTTTCTTTTCTACTTTTTCAAATTTTTCAGGTTCCCAATTAATTCTATGGTTTTATACAAGTACCATATGATATTTCTAAGTTTCCTCAGCCTACCCAAATGTCCCAAAATGAGCCTATTCAAATATGACTCCCATACAATACCACTCCAGTTGACCAAAGACTTTTTTCTAAACTTAGTCTAAAGCCCATGATTATAGAAATGTGTTTTCATCTGGTTACGGTATATCATTTATCACTTACTTTCAATGGGCTGTGGTGACTCAGCTGATTAGCTCAATCAACCCCCCCCCCCTTAGTTTATGTATATGTTGTCTCTCTTTTAGAATAATAAGCATATAGAGGTTTTTGTCTGTAGTAGTAGTGCAGTGCTTGGATAATAGCAGGCACTTAATAAATGCTTGTTGACTGTTGATGAGTTTATTTGAATCTCAAACTAACCCTATGATTAGTACAAGTATCATTCATTTACTTAAAAAATATTTATTAAACACATATTTTCAGTCTACTTTCAATTACAGGAGGAAGCATAGAGTTTAAATGATGCATAGACTCCATTCTCATGGAAATTATTCTCCTTTGATAGATGTCAAAATATTGCTTAAATTCTCCATAGCTAAACCTTGAATTCAGATCATTTGACTTTGAGTCCTGTGATCTCTCCATACCAGTGTGTAGAGGTATAAGCAGAATATGACAGTAATATTTCTTAGTTTTTTTAAAAATTTATGAATTATATGAAGTTATTTGAAAAAACAGATACCAGCTCTTTTTCTAGAGCATCTATTTCCACAGTTTAGTCCCTGAATTTTTTTTACATATTAAAGAAATAAATTCCTTTTTTACTCTATCAGTAGCTGATAAATAAATCACTTTATATTTAAGCATAATGACAGACTTTTGGGGGGATATATTTTATCTATAGGTTTCCGAAAAACCCCACAACCCATCTGGTCAAAATACATCATATTAGAGCTTTTAATAATAATAATAAATAACTAGCCTTTACATAACTCTTTAACATTGGCAAAATGGTTTATAAATATTATTTTATCCTCACAACTACTAAAGGAGGTAAATTATATTATTTTCCTATTTTTACAGATACAGAAATTGAGGCAGGCAGAAGTGAAATAATTTGTTCAAGGTCACACGGCTAGTGTCTTGAGTCTGGATTTGAACTCAGGTCTTTCTGATCCTATCTCCAGCACTCTAATTTCACTATGTCTACTAGCTGTCACACACGTATCTCTTCTTTACAGAACATAAACAAATGCACAGATTGGCAAAACAAAAAGAAAAAGAAAAATTAAAAAATACTTTTTGACAGTTATCATTGTGCTTTTGCATCTGCCATCAAAACAATCTTTTGGGATTATAGACTCTGAGGATAGTGAAGCTATTCTATTGGTTGATCATTATAGAATTCTCTCAGAGGAGACGGTATCAAGTAATATTTTTGGCTTCTTCTTGTCTTCCAGTTTTGTCCATTGATTTCACTTATGGAGCAAAATTTTGTTTAGAAAATGTTATTTCTGAAAATATTTCATGAGAAAGTTGATCCATTATTCAAATACCAAATGGTCCTTTCATTCAGTTTGTAACTTTAAAAATACAAATGTTAATGTTGTGTGCATGTGTGCATGTGCGTGTGTGTGTGTGTGTGTGTGTGTGTAACTTTAGAGTTACACATGCCAAACATCAAGGAGAGCTTGGAGGAATTTGTGGCCTCATCAGGCTTGCAGATATTTATTTACTTATGATGAAACATGCATAGGCTTTAGGGTAAAGTATCACCAGAATTTAATAATACAATTTCTTGAACAGTGAGAGTCATTACTCTTTCAAACTTCATCAATAAAAATAGTGCAAATGAGATGAAATAGAAGAGTGAGTTCAAGCTGACAAGAAGATTGTCATTGTGTTAATGATGCAGAAATATTCTATCATGTATTGCATGCTTCTGGGAAGCCAGAGGACATTGATAATGTCAGTTATGATGATTTTTGGGAGGCAAGAAGTCTGCTTGGTTGAAAATTGCTTTAGCCTTTAATTCACTGATAATTTTTTTTCGAATGGCATCCATGTTCACTGGCCTAGAGGTTATGCATCTCCATATCTTTTGATTTACTTTTTATAAGGAATAAGTGACTGGACCAAAAAAAGCAAGTTGACATCAGGCACCTGTGTAAGAAACCAAGTTTCAGGGTTATTTCTGAAAAACTCAGGAGGACCTGTCTTCCTCCTATCTTGTCCCCATAAACCCCCAGCTCTGTCTTCCCACTATCTACATCTTCAATTTCATTGCCTTCTATACCAAGACCTATACCTAGAAGAAAGTAGACTTAGAATTTTAGAGGTATTAGGACCCTTAGTATTCAACAAACATTTATTAAGCAAGTGCAATTCCTTCCCTCCTTGAACTTCTACTTGAGAAATCATTTATTTCAACTAATTAATTATATTTAACAGTCTTTATTTCTTAAGGCATCTTAAGTGCTTATGTAAAAAATGCAATTTCTAAATATTTCTAAATATTCTAATTTAAAAATGTTTTAGCACAAATTTCAGCAGTTTGGAAAGCTCACTTGTCTAGAACAAGCCATTCCCTGACCATGCTGGAAGGAGAAATCAAGTGTAACTACAACTCATCTATTACAAACCACTCTCGAAAAGCACCTCCCCTTTACCCCAAGTGATTATAGTTTTGGGAAAGATTTTAGGGAGGGATGGAATTAAACATGATAAAGCACAAAATATGAGATTTGAAGGACTTTGCATTCCTTAACACAAGATGGGGTAGAACCTTCTCAGGCAGGAGAGTGGTTATCTTTTAAATGGCAATGTATTTTCAATGTACAAACTTACCTAAAAGCAGATATGGCACTAAATGCCTGGGATGGGTGAGTGGGTAATGACAGAAAATAGGATTTTCAGGCTTAGATAAGTAGGTTAATAGTGTAGGAAGGGATGAGTTCTGAAAGACTAAAAGTTGAGCCACTGAGACTACAGAAAAGAGCTAAAACAAGATTTCTTCACACTTTTTCCTCACATACTAGACTTTTGACAGTCTGGTGAAGCCTATGAACTCCTTCTCAAAATAAAGTTTTTAAAAGCATACACTATAATGTAATGTTCTTCTCTAAAATTTAATCTTTTCTGGGAGCAGGTTCCTTGAGGGGTTTATGGGGACAGCCTTTGTTTCAGTTCAGAGTAATCATCCCTAATGCAGCCAGGAGTTAAAGTCTAAATCCTTTATTGTCTCTTTCCAAATCTTCTCTTTTTCTGTGGCCCCGTTAGCTTTCTTAGAGGCCTTCTGTAGTCCTGGTTCCGAGAGCTTGAGCTGCCTTCTCTGACTTGTGAATCTCCTCGACTGAATTCTGGCTGAGGCTCCAAGAGCTTCCAGTGGGCTTGTCCTTCCTGGCTCTGAAACCTCTTTCTTATATATCCCACACTGAGTATACACAAATCATTAAATCACTAAGAAACCATTATTTGTTGTAGGATTAAATCAATGCTAAATTAGATTTAACCATTGTCTCCTCAATTCCACTTAGTACCTTGTTTCAAGTTCTGGCCCATAACATCTTCTTGTAGGATCAGATCAATCATACTGAACCATGCTAAATTAGATAATTATTGTCTCTATCAATTCCACTGTCTTAGTATCTTGTAAGAATCCTAACACTATAATGTATAGGATTATAAAATAAACCAATTATATTAAAATACAGTTATCAAACAAAGAAAGGCAGTTATGCATTCCAAGTGTTAGGGATAGGTCTGACATGTGAAATGTGTTCAGATTCAACGTTGAGATTGAAATGAAGCACTTATGAGTTATTGAGCATTTAAGAAAGAGTGTTTATTTAACACTAATATAGCAAGGACATGCAACAAGGTTACAGTAGCACTTACTTAACCCCATCAATTTAGTATGGAAATGATCTATTCTGCAAGGCAGGGTTTAGTGACTAGTTTTCTGGAGCATCTCAGTTCATTCAATTTCACACGTACTGTTCTGCTTGGTTTCACTCTGAAAGAACAAAATACCCTCTAATATATGGTCTCTCTTTACCTCTTCTTTTTTCCTGCCCTTTTTGGAGTATTGTCTACTACTTTAGATTGTAAGCTGAATGGTTGAACAAGCTGTGATGTGATAGTATGGAATATTGTTGTAAGAAATGACAACCAGGATGATTTCAGAAAAACCTGGAAAGACTTACATGAATTGATGCATGAATAGTGAAGTGAATTGACCCAGGAGAACATTCTGCACAGTAATAGCAATATTGTTCAATGAAGAATTATGAATGACTTAGCTATTCTCAGCAATAAAATGATCTAAGACAACCCCAAAGGATTAATGATGAAATATAGTATTCACCTCCAGAGAAACAGCTGATATTGATTGAATGCATACTGAAGTAGGTTATTTTTCACTTTCATTTTTTTCCTTTATTCAAATTGTCTTATGCAAAATGACTAATATGAAAATGTTTTACAAAGTTGCATATGTATAATCTATATCTCATTGCTTATCATCTCAAGGAGAGAGAATGGGAAGGAAGAGGAGAGGAAAGGATAGGTTTTGAAACTCAAAACTTTAAATGAAAATGTTTTTTTAAAAAGAGGGACCAGGTCCATAGTTGAAGGATTCAAGCAAAATGGTCTGCTAGAAAAAGTTTAACAAATAGCCATAAGAAAAGAAAGAAATTAAAGAGACAATGAAGCGATTGAGGGAAGTAATGAATGATTAAGCTCAACTAAGTAAATTCCTTAAACCAAAGAAAAGTGAATCATCAATTTCCTATGTGCCAGGCCTGATGGACACCAAGTAAATTAGATAAGCTGGGTTTTTTTTTTTTTTTTTTTTTTTTTTTTTGCTTGAAATCAGCAGGGGTGGTATTGAATCTCAGATAGGAAAAGATTCTAGTCCTCCGGTATCTCCCATTGATACATACAATGTCAGTTAAATGTTTTGTATAGTACCAACTCATTATGGAGAGTCAATTCACCACAGCAAATATATATATATATGTAATTTGACATTGAACAGGCAAATGCGAATGATAATTTTTATATTAGAAAAGTTTTATTAATAATCTTTTCTATATCTCCAATAAATCTGTCTTCTGCCTGAAATGCTCAGTAAAGTAAAATAATTTTATTAAATTGTTTTTTCATATATACATTCTCTTGCTTCCAAGTCTGACTTACTAAGAAAGGAAGAAAAAACAAAATTTCTTACAAAACTGTATATAGTCAAGCAAAACAAATTCCTACATTGTCCATGCTCTATGCCCTTCCCTGCCCCTCTTCTCTTCCTCCCTCCCTCCCCCCACTCCTGCCAATATCACAATTATTACTCTGTGTCCATTACTTCTCTACTAGAAAAGTAGGAGGTAACATTGTGAGAAGTGGTTGAAGTTTAGTTTCCACAGAGTTACAAAAATTAAATGAGAGGAAAAGAGAGAAATAAAACTTGAATTAGAAAAATTAAATTGAAATATAGGTAGGATATGGAATAAGGAAACAAAACTAATAAAAGGGAAATGTAATGAGGTGTGTGTGGCAGAAATCAAACTTGCAAACAAATGTAATCAGTGATGGAGACTTAGAATAAGAAACACTTTGTAAAATATAATTAAAAGATAGAGATTTGGAAGGAAGGTGAGATGATGAGATCAGAGAAGATTTAGACTAAAGTGGGGAGAATTAAATTCTTCCCATAGAATAGTACTTGGCCAGTAGGGAATCAAGGGAAGGACTGAAACACACCCACAGAAGGTGAATGCCAAGGGAGGAGTAATGGTGTAATCAGGGACGGAGATTTACACTCAGATGGAGGGGATTATGCACTTCTAATAGGTTGTGACTTCTGGTATTCAGTCAATGGGGCATCAGGTGAGGGACTTGCCTTTTGGGTATAAAAAATGACAATTATTGATTCTAAAGTATTATAATTTGATAGGATAGCCACCTCTACAGTTGTGTAATTAAAGACTTTTAATTTCACTTCTCCTAATACCAATGGAGGAACAATTCTCACAACATGATAACACATCTTGAATCCTCTGAAATTACCATTGGTCATTGTTTTGATTAGCATTTCCAAGTTTTTCAAAGTTGTTTGTCTTTCCAATGTTGTTGCTATTATATAAGTTGTTCATTTTAAGCAAAATAAGTCAATACATTGGCCACATCTGGAATTTATACTTCAATCTGTGCCAATAGTTCAATGGTCCTGTTCTGACAGAAGGGAGTTATGTCTCACCATCAGTTTAATAAAAGCATTATTAATCTCTGCCTTGATCAGTTTTCTTTCTTTTTTTTCTTAATAGTATTTTCTTTTTTTTTTCCAAATACATGTAAAGATAGTTTTTAACATTCACCTTTACAAAACCTTGTGTTCCAATTTTTTCTCCCTCTCCCTGCCCCTCCCCAGAACAGCAAGCAACTTAATATAGATTAAATATGTGCAGTTCTTCTAAACATATTTCCATATTCATCATGCTATGCAAGAAAAATCAGATCAAAAGGGAAAAACAGGAGAAAGGGAAAACACAAACCAACAAATAAGAATAATGACAAAAAGTGAAAATACTATGTTTTTTCATGCTGTTATTCTTTATTTTTCTTTTTAAATAACTTTTTATTTTTCAGAATACATACAAAGATAGTTTTCAATATTCACCCATGTGTTCCAAATTTTTCTTCCTCTTTTCCTCCCACATCCCATCTTCCCTAGATAGCAAGTAATCTAACATAGGTTGAAGATATGCAATTTTTCTAAATGTACTTCCACATTTATCATGCTGTCCAAGAAAAATCAGATCAAAAGGGGAAAAAAGGGAAAGGGAAAAAAAAGAACAGAAAACAGCATCAACAACAAAAAAGTTGAAAATACTATTCTATGATCCACATTCAGTCTCTATAGTTCTCTTAAAGGATGTGAATGGCTCTTTCCACTATAAGTCTATAAGAATTGCCTTGAATAACTTCATCGTTAAAAAGAGCCGAGCCCATCACAGTTGATCAACATATAATCTTGTTGTTGCTATATACAATGTTCTCCAGATTCTGCTTACTTTACTCAGCACCAGTTCATGTAAATCCTTCCAGGCTTTTCTGAAATCAGCCTGCTCATCATTTCTCATAGAACAATAATATTTCAATTCATATATTATAGCTTATTCAGCCTTTTTCCAACCGAGAGGCATCCACTCAATTTCCAGTTTCTTGCCACAACAAAAAGGGATGTTATAAACATTTTTTCACATATGGGTCTTTTTCTCTCTTTTATGAGACTGTTTTCAGAGTCTGATAGCCCTTTGGACATAATTCCAAATTGCTCTCTAGAATGGTTAGATCATTTTACAACTCCACAAACAATGCATTAATATCCCAGTTTTCCCACATCCTTTCCAACATTTATCATTATCCTTTCCTATCTTCTTAGCCAATCTGATAAGTATGAGGTGATATTTCAGAGTTATCTTGAATTGCATTTCTTTAATCAGTAGTGATTTAAAGCATTTTTATATGACTAGAAATGGCTTTCTTTTCTTCATGTGAAAATTGTTCATATATTTTGACCATTTATCAATTGAGTAATGGCTTTTATTCTTATAAATTTGAATAAATTCTCTCTATATTTTAGAATTTATCAAAAAAACTGAATGTAAAAAAAATTTTCCCCCTCAAGCTTTCTGCTTCCCTTGCATTATTTTTGATTGTGCCAAACTTTTAAAATTTAATGTAAACAAAATTTATCCATTTTGTATTTTCTTATGTTCTCTAATTCTTATTTGGCCATAAATTCCTCCTTTCTCCATAGATCTAAGAGGTAGACTATGTCTTGTTCTCCTGATTTGCTTATAGCATCATCCTTTATGTCTAGATCATGGACCATCTCAAACTTATCTTGATTCTTGGATATGTCCTTCTTCTTCTTTCCTTTGACACTGCTGCAACCTTGGTAGGGACCTTCATCACCTCAACCCTATATCAAGACGTTGATCTCAAATTTATCTTAATATAGGGTGTTAGACATTGATCAATGTCTAGTTTCTTACATACTGTTTTCCAGTTTTCCCAGAAATTTTTATCAAATAGTGAACTCTTGTCCTCTAAGTTTGGGAGTCTTTGACTTTATCAAACACAAGATAACTATAGTCATTGATTATTGTGTCTTATGAACCTAATTTATTCCACTAATTCACCACTCTTTCTTAGCTAGTACTAAATGATTTTGATGACCACTGCTTTATAATATAGTTCTTATATATCTAGCCCACCTTCATTTGCATTTTCATTAATTTCCTTGAAATTCTCAACTTTTTGTTATTCCAGATGAATTTTGTTATTATTTTTTCTAGCTCTTAAAAGTAATTTCTTAGAAGTGTATTTGGCACAGCACTGAATAATTTAGCTAGAATTGTAACTTTTATTATATTAGTTTGTCCTACCCATGAGCATTTAATATTCTTTCAATTGTTTAAGTCTAATTTTATTTGTATGAATTGATCAGTTTTCTAAATTTGATAACTAGAACTGTACACTTGGGCAACATAATTGTATTCTTTATTTCTCTCTCTTCCCTTCCCTTCTTTTCCCTCCTCTGCCCTCCCTTATTTTCTCCTCTTCCTTTACTTCTTTTAGGTCTACTTTTCGTTTTCTTTCCTAGGTCCACATAGGATATTATACCTTTACCTGAGTACTCTATGTAAAATAATGTAAATTTTGATCTTCAAAACCTTTCAAGTTAAGGATAGGATCTTACTCTGGCTCTCATAGATTGACCAACAATAGGTCCCAGGCCAATTCTCAAGTGGTCATAGTTTGGTCCTTGAATGGCTAAGAGTGAATGTAAATAGCAATTATTTCTGTTTCAGTCAGAAACCCTGGGGGTTTTCCCCTCCCAGACTGATATACAAATATATTGGTATAGATTTGGATATGTATAGATAGATACACACACACACTCATATTTTGGATTAGGTAAAAGAGGCTGTTTGCTGCCTCATTTCTTACCTAGTCTTAATCACTGAATGGGCAATGCCTCAATCAAACAGACCTGTTAAAGACCTTTACTTAAAAAGGCCTAAGTGTACCATTGGATCCAGGGCCATCTCCAGTCATTCTGATCTATATGGCACTGGCACTGGAGGGGAAAGTGAAACAAATGATCTAGCACAGTCCTTCCTCACTTAAATGCAATTCACTTGTGTTTCATGACATCACCTCCTACATGTCATGACATCATCTCCCTGATACCACAGTCCACTTCACAAAGGACCAAAAACTACAACAAATTTGATAATGATGATACTGTTTTGTGATATATACAGTTTGTTCTTTGCATTTTATATGGATATCTTGGAGGCAAAGTATCTATAATTTTAGACTGACTTTTGAGGAGGAGTGAAGTTTAGGGGGAAAATTTGTCTTGAAATGTTTATTTTTAGTGTGTTTGTTTTGTTTATACTAAGAAATCTAGACATCTAGATGTCTGCCAATAAAAATAGTTTTCTTTTAAATTTCATAAGATAGGTAAACTTTGAAATTCTGTCATTCTGTGATACTCTTTCAAACTGTAAAATTTTGAGCTAGAAGGGACTTAAGACATCTTTAAATGTAGCTATCATTCTTATCTCCCATTCTTTCAATTCATCACATCCAATCAGTTGCCAAGTCCTATTGTTTTCTACCTTCCTAATATTTCTTGGATATGTCCTTCTTCTTCTTTCCTTTGACACTGCTGCAACCTTGGTGGGAACCTTCATCACCTCAACCCTGAAATATTGCAATAAATACCTTGTTGGTTGATTTCCCTCTGTCCAATATCTTCCCACTCAGTCCTTCACTCCAATGTCAAATTGATGTTCCTAAAACACAAGTAAGACCATATTACACCCCCCACATCCTTCATTCAAACCCATTGGTTCTCTATTACTTCCAGGATAAAATACAAACTCCTTTTAAATAAGGCCTTTCATAGCCTGGCCTTTTCCTATGTTTTCAATTTATCTACATTGTACTTTTGTGCATGTACTCTATGATCCAGTAATACCTAACCTCCTTGCTGTTCTTTCTGTTACATGCTATCACCTATGCTTGGAACTCTCTCTTTCATCTCTATCTCTTATTTTTCTGGCTATCTTCAAATCTCATCAAAAATTCTATGCAAGAAGCCTTTCTCAATCCCCCTACTAGCATTAGTGCTAGTTCCTTTCCTCAGTTGATCATATCCCTTTTTTATTTTCTCTCTATTTTGTTTGAACATGGTTGTTTTCATTGTGAACTACTTGAGAACAAAGTCTATCTTCTGCCTTTCTTTTTATTCCTAGCACTTAACACTGCGCCTAACAGATAATAGGTGCTTGATTAATATCTGTTGATTAACTGTTGACCCTTTCATAGATTTCCTGCTTTCAATGATAATAGCCCAACTTTAATGTCCCTTGATTCAGAATATATAGGATGACAAAAAGCTACAATTAATTCAGGATGAATTTGTTTTATTAAAGATTTTTTGGAGGTTCAAAATGACAATATTTTGTGCACATATAGAATCAGAGATTCCTTGCAGTAACTGTAAGGCTACTTAGGTTCAGAAAGTTACAATAAATTGCCCAAGATTACAGAGCATCATGACACCAAGGAAAGACTAAGATCCAAGTTTCCATGCTCAAAATTCAGTTTTCTCTCCTTTACGATTTTACCTAATCTAAAATTAGGATGTTTCATAAAGAATGGAACTGAAAAACTTATACCGTGGAAAAATACATACAAGAGCCAAAAGCTTGAAGATTCTATTCATTTTAACAGAGATGAATTTTATTTCTACCAACCATTTATTGATAAAGCATTTATTAAGCATTTACTATGCTTAGTATTTGGCAGACACTGTGTTGAGCACTGAGCATATATATATCAGACAGTCTCTACTGGAGCAAAGAGCTGGGGAGTGAGGATGTTGGGTTGGGACAAAACTACTGTTGAGGAAGTAGAGCAATCTAGAGTGTGAGTTGAGCTGAAGCCCCTCAGGAAATGGTGATCTTTGCCAGGGACTCACCAAACAGGAGAGCAGAACTGGGGGCAGATACATGTGTTGGTTAATATACATTTGTTAATCAACTATTATGTACATGGACTCTACTAGGCATCAAGAATATAAAGACAAAAACACTTCTTACCAATATAGAACTTAATTTTCTTTAAGGTTACAGATTATTAAATACAAACCAATTTGGAAAGCATGAAAATATGAACAACTGGGAAAATGGGAAAAGATTTCCTGCAGGATATGATACATCCTCACTTATACACTGAAAAAAGTTAAGGATTCTAAGAAATGTAGATAAGAAGAAAGTTCATTCCAGGTTGGGGGAGGGAGGCAAAACACTTACACAAAGGAAAGGTGAGACATAAGAAGGTTATCTGGGAGAACAGTTCATTAGGCCAGTTAGCCTAGAATGTGGAGCATATGAATTTTTGCAAGAAGTACAAAAAAATCAGATTTTTTAAAACTTTAATATGAATCAAATTTTGAGCATCCAAAAATTCATCTTAAAGAAGTGTAGTGGATATTTCAAAGTTCGATTCTTTTTGTACAGCAAAATAACTGTATGGACATGTACACATATATTGTATTTAACTTATACTTTAACATATTTAACATATTGGTCAACCTGCCATCTGGGGGAGGGGGAGGAGGAAAGGAAGGGAAAAATTGAAACAAAAGGTTTTGCAATTGTCAATGCTGAAAAATTACCCATGCATATATCTTGTAAATAAAAAATTATTACAAAAAAAAGAAGTGTAGTAGAAATTTAATATATTACAAACATGAGTTAAAGTATGACTGATAGGGAGTTCCCCACCCATTTTAATATTAGACTGTATTGAAAGAATTCAGGAAGTGCTAACTATTCCTAAACTTTGCTCTTTTAATTACATCTCTGAAATACTATGTTCAATTCCGGGAATTATATTTTAGGAAATATTTGGCATGCCAGAGAAGTCAAGTAGGGGCCAGAATCAGCTGAATTAAATGGGAATATTTAGCTTGCCAAAGAGAAGACTTAAGAGGAGGTAAGGATATGATATTTATCTTCATGTATTTGAAGGGCTATCATGTAGAATGGAGATTAGACGGAGAGGGCATGACTAGGAGTAGGAATTGAAGAAATGAAGATTTAGTCTAGGAGAAACTTCCTGTCAATCAGCAAGTATTTATTAAGTGTATATTTATGTTCCAGGCACTGTATTAGCCCTTTGGAATACATATACAAAGAATAAAACAATCCCAACTCAAAATGGCTCAAATTCAAATAGGAAAGAAGGATTAGAAGTAAATATAAAAATATATATAGCATAAATATTTATTCATAAATATAAATATATGAAAAGTAGTTAAATACAACATAAATACAACAACATAATTAAATACAACAACACTAGCCATTTGGGAGAACAAGAAAGGTTTCATGCGGAAGATGATGCCAGAATGGCACCCTAAAGGAAAAGAGGAATTCATTGAGAGAATAGTAAAAGGTAATATATTCCAGGCATAGGGGATGCCAGGCAAAGGCAAGGAGATAAATCATCATGTATAAGGAACAAAGAAAAGTCAGTTTGATAGAGGAACTGAAAGGGCAGAAAAAAGACAGAAACTTGCCCGAACTGTCCCAGATTTCCCTCCAAACAACTTTAAATCATGCCCCAAAATGTATTCTAGAGTGACAGAATTCACAAAAGAATAGAGTAAAACAATTTTCCATCTCAAGACAACTTAGGACTCCAAGAAATATCTGTCTCCCTTGGGTAAAAGGGGAGTGCAGCCCAGCATAGATAGCATCAAGCAAATCAGCAGGAGGTCCTTAGCTCCAGCATAGGTCAGCAACTCAGGTCCCTGGGGGTGTGGTAGATCAGCAGCCTTGCTGGTCAGCTGTGAGGCTTCCAGCCCCTGGCACAGCTGGTGAGTGACCAGGCTTAGAGGCCCCAGTAAAGCAGGTAAATTGCCAGTGCTGGAGGCCTCCAGAACAGTGAGGTAGTGTTTAGGCCCAGAGGACACGCTCTCCACTTGTTCCTGGTCAATGGTCCCCCAGTCCTCTGGTCCCCTGGTCCTCTGGTCCCCTGGTTCCCTGGCACAAGATACTTGGGACAGTAATTTCTGTACCTCAGGAACAGAGTTCAACCTTAAAGGTCATGCTATTGGTTGGGAAAATGAGCAAAAAATAAAACAAAAAACTCTAACCATAGAAAGCTACTGTGAGGACAATTAAATACCAAACTGGAAATTTTGAAAATTGAAGGAGAATTGATTTAAAGTAAGGAAACTAGTGAATTAATAAATAAAACTAGAAGATGATTTTATTAAAACAACACAAATAAACATTTAAAGAGCATAGGAATAATTGGAGCCTTCCTTAAAAATGATAAATAGTACCTATCTAAAACTATTAGCAAGCATTATCTGTAATGTAGATAAGTTCAGGAGTGAAGCAAGAATGTCCATCATCATTATTATTATTCAATATTGTAGTAGAAATGTTAGCTATAGTAATAAGAGAAGAAAAAGAAATTCAAGGAATTAGCATATACAACGAGGAAACAAAACATCTTATATCTTATAACGAGATAAAATCAAAATGGCAACGAGTTAAACATAATTGGTGAAATGATAAAAAAAATTAGGAGAGCAAGGAATAGTTTATCTGGAAGATTTATGGAGAAGGATGAATTTTTAATGAAATAATAAACAGAAAACATTGCTAGTTTAAAATGGACAATTTTTATCATGTTAAATTTAAAAAGATGTTGTACAAAGAAAACCAATGCAACCAAGATGAAAAAGAAAGCAGAGAACTGGGAAATTATTTTTACAGCAAGTATCTCTGTAGTGGCTTAATTTCTCAATTATATAGAAAACTGAATTCAAATTTATAAAAATACAAGTCATTTCCTAAGTGACAAATAGTTGAAGGATATGAAAAAGCAGTTTTTAGGTGAATAAATAAAAATTATCTGTAGTCATATAAAATGCTCTAAATTATTATTGATTACATTAATGAAAATTAAAATAACTTTCAAGTAAAATAATTGTGAGGTACCACCTCACATCTATTAGATTGGCTAATATAACAGAAAAAGGAAAATACTAAAAGTTGGGGGGATTTGGGAAAATTGGGACACTAATAAACTGATCCAACCATTTTGGAGAGCAGTTCGGAACTATACCCAGAGCTATAAAATTGTGCATACCCTTTGATCCAGCAATACCACTACTAGATTTGTATCTGAAAAAGATAAAAGGGGAGGGGGGGATTGAAGGGACAGAAAAAGATGTACTTGTACAAAAATATTATAAGAATTCTTTTTGTAGTGACAAAGAATTTCAAATTAGGGGTTGTCCATCATTTGAGGAATAATTGAAAAATTTATGGTTTATGATTGTAATGGAATTTCACTGTGCTAGAAGAAATGATGCCCAGACTGATTTCAGAAAAACCTGAAAATTCATATGAACTGATGCATAGGGAAATGAGCAAAATCAGGAGAACATTGCACATAGTAACAGCAGTACTGTATGATGATCAACTGTGAATAACAACTATTCTCGGTAATACAATGATGAAAAACAATTCCAAAGGACTCATGATAAAAAGTTATCCAACTTCAGAGGAAGAATTTATGGAGTCTGAATGCAAACTAAAGCATATTATTTTTCATTTACTGTATTTTTTCACTTTTTTTCCTCTTCAGATTTGTGTCTTTTTCCCCCAGAGGACTATGTCTAATATGGTTAAAAGAAAAAAACACAGAAAAGGCCAGTTTGGCTATATCACAGAGTCTAATTTTAACAATTCTTGAACTAAGGGGAAAGGATTGCCTTTGGAGATTGTCAAAGATAACTAATGGGGTCTTTGAGAAAGACTGGTTGACCACTTGTTGGGTGTGTTGGACTAGATCTGGCTTTTAAAGTCCTTTCCAATTCTGAGGTTTTATCTTTCTGTGAGGTCACATCAGTTTGGAGCCAGGGATAACTCAACTCTTTGCCCCAAATCACCACTTTGTAAAACTACTCCAATTCTCAAACTCAACACTTGAAGAATATACGATATGTAAAACCATAGACCTGGAATGGACCAGTGAGAGGTATGAAAGTCATTGCTCAAGGATACACACTAATGATAGAGTAGGGACTAGAACCCAGATCTCCTGATTTCCATGCTAGTGCTTTTCTGGCACTCTTTCCCTAAAGGGAAAGGCAGTTAAGAAACCTATTCATATTTCCCTTTTAAAGTGCTCATTTTTCTCCTTGCTTTTCTTTCCTCCCATTCCATGACAAGTATTTTGATTAAATATATGAATTGGTATAGAAAATTCCGGGTAAGCTAACACTCTCTACATATACAAATCTTGGTCTGACAAAGGAAGCAAACATTTATTAAACACCTACTATGTGCCAGATGCTGGGCTAAGTGCTTTACAAGTTATTTCATTTTGTGTTCACGACCCCCCTGTGATGTAGGTTCTTATTATCCCCATTTTACTATTGAGGAAACTGAGTTAAACAAGTTAATTGACTTATCTAAAGTCATCCAGTTAGTAAGTGTCTAAAGCTAAATTTTTTTTACGTCTTTTTGACATCAGGTCAAGAATTCTATTTCCACTGGGTATTTAGCTGTATCTGAGAGTTCCTGGGGAATTGAGAAGTCCATTCTTGGAGATCCAAAGACATAGATGAAACAGTCCCTTCCCTCAAGGAATTTACATTCAACAGGGAGATGCAACATGCAAGTAAGAATTAATAAATATAAGGAAATTTGAGGAGGATAAGATCGCTTCTCAGCAAAGTGTATTTTGGTACATAGCCATTGTAGGAGTTTCTTTTGCTTGACTATTGAAATTTGTCACAAGGGGTTTTTTTTTCCTTAGTAGTGGAGAAGGAAAGGGAAATGAGAAAAAATAATTTTTGTTATTTGAAAAAAATTAACTTAATTTTAAAAAATACTGTACTGAGAAGTTTGTGTTTTATTGCAGACACAATAGGTAGTTGCCAAACATTTGAGCAAGGGCAAGGAATATCACAGTTCACAAAGTAATTCACATTGCTTTTGGGGTTACTTGCTAGCTTACATCTTAGGGTTGTCCCGGACTTTTAAAAAAGAAACTTGGGAAAGGTAAAGATATTTTTCTGCCCACTGGATTTCAGACACTTTGCAGTAGGGATCATCGAAATAATTTTAATGTTATGGAATAATTATGAGAACGGTGAAGCTATCTCTTTAAATCTGTTTAAGCACTTTGTTATATTATTTAAATAATTTCAAAACATTGCATTCTGTGGGAATGGGCTTTTTGATTTTTTATTTGGAAGCAATAGAATTGGGGGATTGGAATGGTTTAGACATGAATCTGGAATAAAAAGCTGTAGATCTGGTGGGGGGGGAAGCTGAAATATTATCCAAACTTAATATAAGATTGGAAAATGGAAAGACTGCTGAAAATGGAGTGTAGCCCAAGTCATTTTCCACTTGGTAGAATTTCACAACTTAGTAGTCTTTAACCAGCTAAGGTGATAAGCCGAGAAAGAAATAAGGAGCTGAGAAAGAGAGAAATCTTAAGTTGAACTTTCATCTTTTAGGCAACACATGTAAGCTTGTGTCTGTGTGTTTATATACATACATACATACATACATACATAAAACACTCTTTTTTGCAAGCCCCCCAAAAAGGACAAAAGGGGGTCGGAGGAGAGAGACTTCCTAAGCTTTTCTGCCTCTAAGCATCTGACTCTGGACTATAAATACATAAATATGAAATAATTTAGAAACATGTATATATCTTATGGGAAGAGAAAGGGCTGAACATGACAATCAGGTAGAGAGAAGGAAACAATGACTGGGATAAAAAAGATAATCACATGATTTTTGCACAGATTAGCAGTGTCTTTCTCTTTATTAGGAGACAAGAGTAAAAGGAAGAGGGTCAGAAGAAAAATGTAAGAAATTTTTAGTGCTCAGAGAATTAACTGGGAATACTAAGAGAGCAATTTATTGCTTTCTCTCTGATTAAATTAGAAGTATTTCTGTCTCCAGAGAAAAGATAAAAGGCTTGAGGGGAGCTATCTATTAGGGATTTTGACACAAAGCTAATAAGAGATCTCAGTTTCAGTAGAGCTATAGTTTAATATTAGAAACCAAGAAAAGTTCAGAGTAAATGTGATAAACTCACTGTGTAATGATTTGTGTTAAAAATACCAAGAAACAAACAAAAAGCCTAGTAAGAAATCAGATTTTAAAAAAATACAAAATATCACAGTTATAAAATGTGAGGCATTTGTAGTGATCATAATAAATGACATAGCATCAGAATAATATCTTGCCTGGAAAAAAAAGATAGTTACAAAGAAAAGAAACATAATAATAGAAAATATCAGGTTTTCTTCAAACTTATTTTGACTGGCCATAAAGCAAGAAGGTCTGGACACACACACACACACACACACACATACATTCACATGTATGTGTATATGTATACATATATATACATATATATGTATAAGTATTTTTTTTCAGTTCATACCATTAAAGGAAAAGATAGCTATTACTATTGTATGGAATAGAGAGAGATAAGGTGAAAAACTTATGGGAATGTATGAATTCTTTTTCTGTTTTTATTATTTCTGTGTTTCCCCTATGACCTGTATAATATGTGCAGGCTCATGTCTACTTGAGCCTTGGCCAGTTAGAAACATATTTATTTAACCTGAGCTGATGACATTTATCAGTATTTGACATTTATCGATATTTATTCTATTAGCTGGACCATTATCTGCTTGATTAAGCCTGAAGGCCTGATTTTCTGTTTCCTAGAAATCAGGAGACTTTGGGGAAACAAAAACCTTTCATTCCAATCTCTCCAAATAGCAACAACCAATTAGATGCCTCCCCCTCCTTTCTCAATGCTCTCTTACTTGTGATGTAATCTCTTGTATAAAAGCTGTGTATCTTTACTACTTCTTTAGCGCTCCTAACCGCACGCTTTCTCTTTC
Source organism: Sarcophilus harrisii (assembly GCF_902635505.1). Lineage (NCBI taxonomy): Eukaryota > Metazoa > Chordata > Mammalia > Dasyuromorphia > Dasyuridae > Sarcophilus > Sarcophilus harrisii. The sequence goes on from NC_045430.1 coordinate 168,683,472, forward strand.
TTATCTTGTGATGGGAAGGCTCATCATCCAGAAGTTTTCAATAAACAACTTTTCTGCCTTCTACTGAGTGATCTCTGAGTAATCATTTTGGGTAAGGGTCTTCTACATCCCCATACTACCATTTATGTCATCATAAATCTACTCAAATTTATATAAAACTTTTATTTTTTTTAAATGAAACACTCAAAATATGTGGCAAAGGGATAATAGATCTTAGTTGCTAGAAGTCATTTCCATTCTTGGAGGACTTGAGACATATTTCTTAGGCATAGTAAGTTGATAGGGCAAGAATTATTATCTCCATTTTATAGATGAGAAAATTGGGCTCCAATAAAGTGATTTGGTTTTGTTCACATGGTTAGTAAATATGAGAAGTGGAATTTAAACTCAGGTCTGACATATGTTGACTCAAAGTTTAGTCACTTTTCTATTACTAAATTTTCTTATTCTGAGAATTGGGAATAAAAGATGTCATAATTCTGTTCTGGCAAAGATGGTTGTGGAATTATGGCATGTAACCTACCTGGAATACATAACCTAATTTTTCCCACCAGAAATTTGAACTCTCAATTTTCCAGTAGATACCACCCTCCCTGGCTTTCTAGGGGTTCCCCAATTGTTAGATATCTTGAAAGAGCAGAATATAAGTGTTTACTTCATCTCTTCTGTTTCTTTGCTGTCAGAATGGTCAGAAACTAACTTTTTAGAGGAATGAAAATATTATAGGAAATTATATAATAATGATGAGGAGGACACAGATGAAAATCTTAATCTAGTCTTGTTTCTACTTCCACAACTTTTTTCCTATATGAGATGAAAACATCCCCACCCTATTTTAGCTAGGTAAGAATACTTTCAGTCAATCAATGACTAAGTACAAAATGTCTTTGAAAGACATCTGATGAAGTGAAATGGTGCCATAATAGGTCTGTTCCAATTGGACATGGAATTATTTTCCCACCTTCTTGGCCATGTATAAAAACATTAAGTTAGCTAGGATGAGAAGTTTTCCCAGAAATTTGACTATATTGCTTTCCAGCATCTCTGAGAAGGAATTTCTTGCGGAGGGTGAGAGGAGTAGTGGAGAGATGCCTTGGCAAAACAACCTTCCTCATCACCTCCTCCCTTAACTGGAAGAAGGTCTAGGTGATATTGGACTTTTGATCCTTCTATTAAGCGTTTTAGTACTGGGAACAGTAACAGCTCCCATCTTCCCACTGATTTTCTAAATGGCATCCCCAGATTGGTTATTTGTCTTATCTTCATTATGAGGAATTCAGAATTGACCAGAATCATGGTTCTACACTATGACCAGCAAAAAGCCTGTTATGCCCAAGAGGAACATATCAACTTCTCCCCACCCCCAATGGAGGAAAATGACTTCTAGAAAAGTAAGCTTGTGCTTACTTTCCCTTACACTGTTCTTTAGTGCAAATATGTCACAGACTTTTGGGAAGATATACCAATTTTTCTTAGTGCATCACCTTAGTAAATACTTCTTTTTAAAAACAATTTAAGTATGGCTTATTAAATTAAATTCTCAGCAGATAATATTGGAGGATCTGGGGCTTGAGTCAATAGCATTAGAATGCTTAATAATATGAGTTGATTGATTTACAAATATTCCAATAGTCAAATATTACTTCTTAACACCAGTTAAAGCCATTTGTCTACTCTATTTAGTTCCCTGTAGGTAACTTTTTTCTTCCTAACATGGGCATCTATATGGACTAATTTCAAATTCTATTACCATAGAAATTGCTCTTAAGTAATCACTATTACTCAAATGGAAATGTGATTTTTTTGATTTGAATATGTCCCTGACTGCTCCTCTTATGCTGTTCTTCTCCATATCCTCCCAGTTCACCAAAGAAGGTCTACTCAATAGGCTAGAGCCCTTCTTCACTTTGTTTCTTCACCTAAATAGGATGTTTCTAGCTTAGGAAGAAATTTCCTTCCTTTTTTGAATTCGACTCAGTCCACTCAAATGTCCCACTTCAATTCCCACTGTTTTTCCTGACTAGTAAGGAAAACAAAAAAAAATAAATAAAACAAAAAAACAATCTTTAACCACACTCATAGACAGTTTCACTATTCAAACCAGAAAGAAAAAATGAAGGCACCACAGTCCAGCCATATGGTTCCTATTTTAAATCAGTTTGATACAAACAAACATTTATCTAATATCTATTGTGGATAAGGTACTATGATACATGCAGATAAAAAAATAACAGTTTTTGCTCCTGAGGATTTTGTAACCTGATGATGGGGATAATGCCTTATGGAAAATTAACTTCTGAAGAAACTTGGAAAGCCCAAGTTTATAAAATGACTATGTACATTATATTGATATTTGTTTTAAGTACTTCTCTATGGAGAATACCCTTTTCCCAATTCCAGACCACAGCCCCTTGTGTCTATTCCTTTTGTTCAACTTGTATTCATGCTTTTTTTTTTTTTTACAATGTTTCATTAAGGATACAAGTAATTCCACCCCCCCCCTTCTCTCTGTCTCTCTCTCTGTGTCTCTGTCTCTGTCTCTCTCTCTCTCTCTCTCTTCCCCTCTCTCTCCCCTCCCTCCCTCCCTTTCCTTCATTCACTTGATTTTGTAAACATAATGCATGGACAATGAAATGGTACAGTGAATAGAGAGCCTGTTCCTGGAGTCAGGAAGATTCATTTTTCTCAGACCATTATTAGCTATGTGATGTTGGCAAGTCATTTAACTATATTTGCCTCAAATTCCTCATCTGTAAAATGAACTGGAGAAGGAAATGGGGAACCAATGCAGTATCTTTGCCAAGAAAACCTAAATGGAGTCATGAAGAGTCAGGCATGACTGAAATGAAAACACCACAACCAATACAATACTTCAGCTTTCTTGTCCCTCACAAGAGATGTCATTTAGTGTTGGGTGACTGGGGTTTTCTCTTAGAGTATTAATATTTAGAGGATACAAATATTTAATATTCTTAAAGTATTAGCCAGAATATTTTTATTTACCAGGTGTTTAGCACCTAGTTGAGGCAGGTCTCTCAGCAGATGGGGTGCTGTACTTGGACTCAGGAAAATCTGAATTTAAATTCAGATCTTAATATGCAGTCACTTAACCTCTGTCTTAATCCAGTGGAGAAGGAAATGGCAAACCACTCCAGTATCTTTGCCAAGAAAACCCCATGGATAATATGATCCATGGAGTCATGATGAGTTGGACATGACTAAATTAGGCAAACAACAAAATAGCACCTAGTTACATAAATTAGCTGATATAAGGAATTACCAGATAAGTTGATCATTAATAAAGCTATCTATGAGCCACTGTTTTCTAATTGCCTTCAACTCAAGTGAATTGTTTTTAATAATATTATGAATTAGAAAGTTAACTTGCAGAAGCAGTTCATAGAACTTGACCTGGGTGTCAAAATTGTTGGTCTACATCTCTAATTCTTACTCCCAATATATGACCAATCTGCCTCCTTTTTTTGGTCTTATATGTTTTTGATAATGTCTTTTGTGCTACTCATCACATGTAATCTATCATTAGTAATATGTTATGGTCTACCTATCTCCATCATACATATATCCATTGCCTTGAGATTGTTGAGTTCCAAGATTCATAGCTATTTACCATCACTGGGAGAATACTGGTGTTAAAAGCGATGAATTTTTGTCACATTGAGTAGCTAGAGAAGATTGGAAGCAACTGTACAATTTTCCAAGTGAATCTTAACCCTATGAAATTGGCAAGATTATTTTGAAAATACATTTAGCACAGAACACAACCAGATATTTAAAGCAAAACTTAACTTGCTGAAAGTAACTGACAGTTTATTTAGAGTTGCTGTTATGGTCTGTATATCAGGCATATTTGAAAGGACAACCAAGATTTTTGTTTAAAATGGTACCTTATAAAAATGTGCATTTTTTTCTATTTTTAAAAAATAAAAGTTGGTACCCTTACAATGAAAACTTATATAAAAATGCCTTCCAAACCCCAATTACTAATCCAGTTAAATGATGTTCTATAAATAAATTTATGTTGCATTGAAAGTGATCTGGGAAGATCCTTAGAGTTCATTGTAATCATAGTAATCTTAATGATCTATTCCTATACAAACAGGAAAAAAAAACAAACTCAATTTTGCACCTATTTGGAGAAAGCTTCAGAAATTTGAGGTTTAATGGGGCCTTATGGGAAATTTAATTCCATCATTTTACATATAAGAAAATAGGCTTTTTAAAAATGAGATTAAATGATTTGCCCAGATCATAAGTAGTGATAGAATCCCTACTTGAACCCTGATCTATATCCCAATTCCATTTTATCCCAATTCACAGTTCATTTCTCCTTTTTTCTCAAGTAAGAGAAGAACAATAAGGGCAGCTAGATGGTATAGTGAATAGAGTACTGGGCTTCCACCAGGAAGACTTATTTTCACAGGTTCAAATCTAGCCTCAGATATTTTCATTAGCAGTGTAACCCTTAGCAAATCACTTAACCCTATTTCCCTTGGTTCCTAACCTGTAAAATGATCCAGAGAAAGAAATGGCAAACCACTTCAATATCTTTGCCAAGAAAGATGGTGTCATGAAGAGTTGGACACAACTGAAAGATGATTTAATAACAAAGACCAAAGGCAGCAATCACATTACCCTATCAGAAAGAAACAAATTATTATTATTATTAGTTATTGATGAAACTTGTTTCACGGAGAATGGCTATTTGGATGAATTTTAAAATGTCTTTTATACTGAGCCAGTATACACAATGGTCTCTTCAACTCTTAAAATAAATGTGGTAACTCAAGCATTAATAGACATTGTACAAAACGACATTGTGTTCTTTCTTGATTCTGGGCTCAAATGCTTTTCTGGCTTGATTCTTCTGCTTTGTGGGTGTAACAGCTACACTCCCTCTTAATTCACTTTGAGCTAGCCACACTAAATCCTGGATGTCTGGGCCAAATTGGCTGAGTGTTGTTAAGATAATACCAGCAAATCAGTGCTCATGTCCGGAGAGTGTTTTGTTATCTTTTAAAATTAAGTACACTCTTGTGGCTTTCTGATGTGGCTTTAGGATTTGCTTTAAGGCTGAAACTTTTAAAATTCCTTTTAAAAAAAATGCACTTTAATTTCTCCGGTTTAAGAAATTTCCAGTGAAGAAACTTTATCAACACATATCAGAAACAGTTCCCAACTTTTAGTCTTAAGAGAGTTGCTTGGGAACATTCAAAAATTAAATGACTTGATCAGGGTCCTATAACAGTATGTATCAGAAACAAGTATTGACTTTAATGATTTCTGAGACCAGTCTGCTTCTTAAACCCTATAGTAAATATTCACTATACATTTTTTTTCAGGGAGCATACTTTATGACATAATATCTCTATTATCCCAAACCAGGAAATAAGAGCAGAAGACAGATCAAGAAGACATTGATCAATAAGCACTATGTTGACTTATACTAAACAAAGCTATCAGTGATGAAAATACCACCATCAGTGATAAAAATATACCACTAATATATAAAAAAAGAACAAAGTCTCAAATAGTCACATGTCTCTTGAAGAGACCATAAAACATGGTGAAGTTTGTTTTCACTTTTGTTTCCTACTCAACAGAGAAATTTTCAAATTAAAAGCACAGTATAATGTTCATATTACTTTCAGCTGGTAACTCCATTTTCAAGATCATAACAATTGGGAAATTAATTCAACATGGTCAAAAAGCATTGATCAATATAATGAAGTAGTTCAGTTAGGTTTTCCCTAAAGTTTATAGTAACTGTTAATAGTTGTTTTTGTTTGTTTGTTTGTTTTTGGTTTGTTTGTTTGTTTGTTTGTTTGTTTTTTACTGGAGTCAGAACATTTTTGAGATCCAGCTTTACCACTTACTGCATAAATCACTGTTTTTTTGAGCTTTCAGAGTTCTCATCTGTAATCAAGGCTAAAAATAGCTGCAGTATCTTTTTTCACAGATTTCACAGGATTATCATATAAAGAGATACATAAATGTAAACTATTAATTACCCCCCATTGATTGTAGGGGGAAAAGAATGCTGCTATTATTACTTATAGAGCTCTGATAGAATCATTAAATCTTTATGAGACTTGTTTTCTACTCTATGAAATGCAGGGAATGAGGATGTTGACTTGGATGTTCTCCCAAGTCCTTTTTACTTCTAATGCTCAGTGAACTTATAGGCTTCCCTTTCTCACACAAATATTATTTGATTAATCAGTCAATAAGCATTTGTTTGACACCTACAGTAGACCTGGCACTAGGTGCCAGAGATAACAATGACAAAGAGGAAGCAATTCTTTCCCTCAAAGAGTTTAATTTCATTGTTAGGCCATTAAAATTAAGTAGGAAGTCATCCAATGTAATTTTCTGACTTTATAATCAAGGAAAAGAGGGTCCAAAATAAAGTGATTTGACCAAAGCCTCAGAGGTAGGATCTGATTCCAGTTTCCTTGATCTACTGCTCTTTTCACTGCTGCATCTTGCTTCAGAAGTTTGGTGGGGGTCGGGAAGTGGCTTAGTATAGTAGACAATAGGCTAGCAGTAGAATAAAGAGAGTTTAAGTCCTGCCTTTGACCCATACTGGCTGTGTGCTTCTGGACAATCTGTCCTTAGAAAACTCCAAAATTACATATTTCAGATCTGCATTAGCAGAGGGAGTCTTCTCATTGACAGTTCATCACAATAATGAAATAACAGGTTTGCTTTCCTGCCCCACTTCACAAAAAAAATTTAAGTCAGGTTTAATTCTGAGAATGATTTGTTAGGTGACCAAGTGCTTGCTGGTTATCTCTAGCATTGTTATGCCAATTCTTTTTCTGCCATCACTTAATTTCCTATCTCTGGCCCTTAAGTGATACTTTTCCCATCCTTGTTCTCATTTTCTATAGGAAGAAAAGGCCCAAAAAGCAGGGAGGATTGGGCAGAAAAAAGAGGCTTTTTCGAGTACTTTTTAATGACTAGAGGAGACTTGAGCATTTTTGTGGAAAGGACTCAGTGAAGAGGGATGGAGGCTTTTTTTTATGAAATAAAGGATGAGGAGCAGAGGTAGTTTAAAAAAAAAAGGTGATGGATGGGTATCCTTGGCAAGGAGATAAAAGAAGATGGTGAAAAGGGAAGAGTATAGAGTCAGAGGTATCCCCTAATGTATGACATAGACAGCATATACCCCTCAGTCTTTTGGTGGGGGACAGATTCCAGAGATTTAGAGATTCTTCATATATCTTGCAGATTTTCCCTTGCTTCTAGGTACAGACATGCTATACATAGTAGAAACTAAAGCTGCAACCCTTGTGAATCCTTGAAGGCTCCTCAGGAAAGCTTAAATGGAGCAACTATACCAGGAAGGGCCTATTTGCAGACACTAACTACCTCATTAAATAGCTATACTTCCTGGGGATACTTCATTTGTACACTTGTGAGAAGTTACATGCTACTATTATTAATCCTGGAATGGTAGTTTACAGCTACCATAAAATGAGGTAGGAGATCAATCAATGGGTCAAAAAGCATTTATTAAGGGCTTATTATGTGCCAGGAACTATGCTAAATTCTAGGCAGGGGCTAAATCTGGGAATTTTCCCTCTGGCTTTCTTTTCTTTTCTTTTTTCTTTTCCATATTACAAACATTTATTTTTTTCCTTCCCTTTTTTCCCCACTGATAAAAGAAAAAGAAAAGTCAAGCAAGCAAATTCCCACATTGGGCATTTACAAAAATATATATTTCATGCTACCATTTGTATCTATTTTTTTCTCAATAGTATTTTATTTTTCCAATTACAAGTAAATATAGTTTTCAAATTCATTTTTGTAAGATTTTGAGTTTCATATATTTTCTCACTCCCTCACTTACCTCCTCCAACACAGCAAACAATCTGATATAAATTAAACATATAAGATCATTTTAAACATATTCCCATATTAGTCATGTTATGAAAGAAAAACTAGAACAAAAGGAAAATACTACAAGAAAGAAAAAACAAGTAAACAAACAAACAAAAAAAACCATACAAACAGTATGTTTTGTTCTGCATTCAATCTCCATACTTCTCTCTCTGGATGTGGATGGCATTTTCCATTGCAAGTCTATTGGAATTGTCTTGGATCACCATATTGCTGAGAAGAATTAATTCTTTCACAGTTGATCATCACATAATCTTGCTGTTACTATGTACAATGTTCTTCTGGTTCTGCTTATTTCAATCAGTATCAGTTCTTATAAATCTTTCCAGACTTTTCTGAAATCAGCCTGCTTATCATTCCTTATAGAGCAATATTCTACCATTATTTAATTCAGCCATTCCCCAAGTAATGGGGATCCATTCACTTTCCAATTTCTTACCACCACGAAAAGAGGTACTACAAACATTTTTGCACATGTAGGTTCTTTTGCATCTTTTATGATCTCTTTGGGATACAGACCTAGTAGTGAAATTGCTGGATCAAAGAATAATTTTATAGCCTTTGGGCAAGTTCCAAATTGTTTTCCAGAATGGCTGGATCAGTTCACAACTCCCTAATAATGTATTAGTGTCCCTTGTTTTCCCACATCTCCTTAGACACTTATCATTTTTTCTTGTTAACTTAGCCAATCTGATAGGTTTGAGATGATATCTCAGAGGTGTTATAACTTCCATTTAAATAATTTTTTTCTTATTATGGCTTTAACTTCTTCATCTAAAAATTGTTCATATCCTTTGACCTCCTTTACCTCTTTGTCAGGAGGTACATGAATGAATATTCATCTTCTGGAATCACGGTTGGTCATTGCATTGATTGGAATTTTAAAGTTTCTCAAAATTTTTTATCTTGTCAGTATTATTATTGTATAAATTGTTCTGGTTTTGTTCATTCTGTTCTGCATCAGTTCATGCAAGTCTTCCCAAGTTTCTCTGAAAATGCCCAATTTATCATTTCTTAAATTGCAAAAGCATTCCATTATATTCATATGCCATAATTTGTTCAGCTATTCCTTGTATGATGAACACCACTTTACTATCCAGTTCTTACATCAATAAAAAGAACTACTATAAAATTTTTGTACTTGTGCAAACTTTTATTCTTTTTTTGATTAGATCTACTAATGTTATTGCTGAGTCAAAGGGCATACACAGTTTAGTGCCTCTTTACACATTGTTCCATAAATTGCTTTCCAGAATAACTAGACCAATTCCTAGTAATTAATATGCTTGTTTTCCTGCAGCCCCTCTAATATTTCATCTTTTTTTGTCAATATTGCTAATTTGATGTGTGTGTAGAACTTCAGAGTTACTTTAATTTATTTTTCTCTAATTATTAGTAGTTTGAAGCATTTTGTCACATGATTTTTGATAGCTTTGACTTTTTTTTTTAAATGCCTGTTCTTGTTCTTTGACTATTTATCAGTGAGAGTTTTTTAATCAGAGTTCTACTTCCTCATTCAGATAAAGTATAATTTATTGCTTCCCTCCTCCAGGCCTCTGCCCTACTCTTAACTTAGACAAGGTTGACTACCCACTAATCAGTTGCATAAACCCTGTAAACAATCGGTGGTTCTCTGGCCTTAACCTTGGGATCTTTTAGTGAGTTATAATTATTTATCATTTGTCAGTTGACCCTACCTGATTTGTTATAACAATAATTTCTCAGAAATCTCCACCCAGTTAAGTTTGCCTTCCTTGGTGCATTGTGGACAAGCAAGATCTTTAGGAGTAAAGGAATAGGAAAGACAGGAAGTACAGAGTTCATAGTAAGGACAATTTTAAAGTTTAATATCTTGGTAGCAGAACAATTGCAAGTGATGAAAAGATCTCAGGTATGGCAGCATCAACAGTGGAACAGAAGCAGGGGTGTGCTAGTGTTAGTTCTAACCTGTTGGAGAACTATTAAAATTTCACCATCAGCATTTATACTTTAGCTGTAAATAAGAAGGTAAATAAGGATGCTTCAAATAAGTACTGATATATTATCTTTTAATTGTTTAGACTTAAGAAAATTAAGGCAGATTAAATCTAAAAGTATTTCCTGCCTATAGGAAGGTCTGCAGTAAACCCTTAACAGCACATCCATAATAATGGCTATGAGAATTATTAGAGTTGAATGGTTAGAGAACTATGAGTCAAGGTGTTAGAAAGGTCATCAACTTGGATTTTAAAGTTGCTGAGTATGATGACAGAAAAAAGGTGGAGAAGAAGACAGTGAACCAGGTGCCTTCCATCAATTTAATTCTTTTGACTAACATATTATTATATTGTAATCCAAAGCAAAATAAATGGTTTTTACTGTGATATATAATTAAATTAATAGCCTTACTGTCAAAGAGATGACATTTTTTGATTCATTATGATGACATATTTTCAAATGCCTAAATTTGCCTGTGATCTCATCAAATTGAATGTTTCCCCAACAATTTTATGAATCAAAACCCATCCATGCCTTCCTAACTGTACAAGTTTATCACATTAGGGTTTTCCTAATATGCTGGAGGCTTTCCTTGATTTCTCTTTTGGAAGATAATATAATAAAGAAAGAAAGCGTCTGTATAATGAATTATTGTGCATTCAAAACATACTCATTTCTTAGAATTAATGACATAGGCTTTTAGCAGTTACCCTATTGAATAATTTTCTTGAAAAATGTATTATTACTGTCTAGTCAGCTGAATTTGGTTTATTGCCATGCACCTAGATACTACAGATATTTAACTTTGTGAAAATATGGAGATATTGTACTTCAAAGCTTCTATAGAATTTAGACATTCAGAATAAAATTATATGAATGTATTTGAGATGGAAGTTATTTTGTGGGAAATCCAGTCTTTTAGTTTCCATCATATTGGTTTGATTCATTTTGGTAAGTAATAAAATGGTTCCGATGATGATGGGCAACAACAGTGTCTATTCACACCAAACAATCCATTTTTTATGTTATGTTTTCATTATCATCTCTATTTTTTGTTACCTAATTTTGTCTTGAGGTGAATATACCAAGCATAAACCTCTTGTTTGGCTGCCAAGGGAATGCTCCTATAATATTTAAAGATTGTAAACTCCTGTTCCCAGTTTACTTGAGTAAGTAGAGAAAGCCTTGAAGTGATTTATTTTTACCTCAACAAATATATGGCACATAACTTGGTGCTGTTCAGCAATCTTATTCCCCATAGCATCTATTCTAAACATTTTCTTTTTCTTCACAAGTCCTCAACTATGCCAAATTCTCTACCTCACCTTCCCTCTCTCCAGTCCCCCAACTTCCAGTACATGACTTAGCCTCCCATTTCAAATGAAACTATGAGGGACAAGAATTCCCTTAACTCTCTTCCTCAGAGAATTAACTCTAATTTATAAAAAATCAAGCCATTCTCCAATTGAAAAATGGTCAAAGGATATGAACAGACAATTCTCAGATGAAGAAATTGAAACTATTTCTAGTCATATGAAAAGATGCTCCAAGTCATTATTAATCAGAGAAATGCAAATTAAGACAACTCTAAGATACCACTACACACCTGTCAGATTGGCTAAGATGACAGGAAAAAATAATGATGATTGTTGGAGGGGATGTGGGAAAACTGGGACATTGATTCATTGTTGGTGGAGTTGTGAACGAATCCAACCATTTTGGAGAGTAGTTTGGAACTATGCTCAAAAAGTTATCAAACTGTGCATACCCTTTGATCCAGCAGTGTTACTACTGGGATTATATCCCAAAGAGATTATAAAGAAGGGAAAGGGACCTGTATGTGCACGAATGTTTGTGGCAGCCCTTTTTGTAGTGGCTAGAAACTGGAAACTGAATGGATGTCCATCAGTTGGAGAATGGCTGAATAAATTGTGGTATATGAAAATTATGGAATATTACTGTTCTGTAAGAAATGACCAACAGGATGATTTCAGAAAGGCCTGGAGAGACTTACACGAACTGATGCTGAGTGAAATGAGCAGGACCAGGAGATCATTATATACTTCAACAACAATACTAGATGATGACCAGTTCTGATGGATCAGGCCATCCTCAGCAACGAGATCAACCAAATCATTTCTAATGGAGCAGTAATGAACTGAACTAGCTATGCCCAGAAAAAGAACTCTGGGAGATGACTAAAAACCATTACATTGAATTCCCAATCCCTATATTTATGCACACATACATTTTTGATTTCCTTCACAAGCTAATTGTACAATAATTCAGAGTCTGATTCTTTTTGTACAGCAAAATAATGTTTTGGTCATGTATACTTGTTGTGTATCTAAGTTATATTTTAATATATTTAACATCTACTGGTCATCCTGCCATCTAGGGGAGGGGGTGTGGGGGGGTAAGAGGTGAAAAATTGGAACAAGAGGTTTGGCAATTGTTAATCCTGTAAAGTTACCCATGTATATATCCTGTAAATAAAAGGCTATTAAAAAAAAACAAACTCTCTTCCTCAAAACTCCTCATCATTATCCCCCACTATCTTTTTCCTATTCCAGAGGAATAAGTCCCTCTACTTTTTTCTAATGAGAATTCTGTCCTGTCCATTCCCTCCCATTTCTTCCTCAGTCTTGTTACAGGAAAAAAACAAACAAACAAAAAAAACCAAAAAACAAAAAAATGATCTCTTTCACGTATCTTAAATCTCTCTGACTTTATTGTCTCCTTGTCTGATTATAATCATGCTCACGTCTCCCTAGTCCTTTAAAAAAGAGAAAAGAAAAAATGCATCTCCCTTGGTTCTATGTCACCCAGATTCTCTCCTATCCCTGTCCTCCCATTTACCACCAAACTTCTTGAAAAATGTTACACCACTTATCTCTACTTTCTCACTATCTACTTGTTCCTAAAGTCCTTGTAATCAGGTTTATGTCTCCACTGATGTATTCAAATAGCTCTTACAAAAAAATTTTTTTAATGCCAAATGCCAGGGCCATCCTTCTCTCATGCTGTTCTACTTGATTTATTTACAGTATGTTACACTTTGAGCCTTTTCGTGGATATTTTTCTTCTTAGGCTTCCAAGACAATTTATTATCTCTCAAACTATCCCCGTTGTTCTTCCATTTTGAAGAAGGACAAGTATTTCCATTTCTATTCTTTTCCACGATTCACATAAATTCCGGATATTTTCTTTATTCATAGTAATATTATTCCTCCCCTCAAAATCTATCTAATGTGTAAAAGCAATTACATGGCACATTGAATAATGCTGCAACTAGAATCAGAAAGTTGTAATTTCAGTTCTGACTTTAGATATTTATTAACTGTGTGACCTGGGCATGTCAATTAATTTCTTCCAGCCTTAGTTTTCTTATCTGTAAAATAGAAATAATGACAGTGCTTACCTCTTAGGGAGGTTGTGGGAATTAAATGAGATATGTGCCAAACACTTAACTTAATACCTGGTACATAACAGATACTGTGGTATTTGTTTCCTCCCTTCTTAAGGGGATACTCCATATACATAAATAACAAATCAATGTGCAAATTAATAGCTTTTACTAGACTATAATTTCTCTGAGGATATCATTATGTCTTATCTAAACTCCGTATTTCACTGAGCCTCTGAGATAGGTCTTGGAACAACTAGAACAATAAACATTTGATAAATGAATTTTGAAATAAATTAAATTGAATGGTGAGAGAATTGATTATTAATCATCAATGATTTGGGGAGATCCATAGTTCCCTCTCTTTCTAAAGTCTGTTTTAAAAGTTGCCCCTTGAAGGACATTACTGATAATGGGATTGGACTAACTTTCTTGGTCAGACCCCACCCAGGTAGAGAAGCCATTTTACTCTGTTCAGGTTTGGCTGGGGATAAATTCTTTGACTTTATCAAAGATTGCCAAAGTTTGGGGCTAACTTAAGAAGTACATGACATAAAGCTCAGGACTAGTGCCTCATTGTAATAATGCATTCTCTCATTGTTGGTCAATCAGAGTTGCCACCCTCAGGACCACCCACCCCTCTTTTAATAGGCAAATAAACTGTAACCCCAGCCCCATGATTGTCTTTGGCTTAAAAGAGAGATGACTGAATAACCATTCTTTTATTAAAATACTGGCATTATTAGTAAAATTATGAGATTACTTAGAAATTGTCTCTCAAATGTGAATTAAGAAAACTCTGAGGTGCCATTTCAAACCTCTTAGATTTACTAAGATGACAAAAAAAGATAAGGATGAATGTTAGCAGGAATGTGGGAAAACTGGAAAACTGATACTTAGTGGAGTTGTGAGCTGATTTGATCATTTTGGAGAACAATTTGGAACTATACCCAAAGAACTATAAAATTGTGCGTAGCCTTTGATCCAGAAATGTCACTAATGTGTGTCTATATCCCAAAGAAATAAATAAAAAGATGGGGAAAGACCCATATATATGCAAAAATGTTTGTAGTGGCTCTTTTTTGTAGTGACAAGGAATTGGAAATGGAGTGGATCCCTATAAATTGGGGAATAGCTGAATTAGTTATGGTATCTGAAGATACTGGAATATTGTTATTCCATAGGAAATGATGAACAGAGGGGCAGCTAGGTGGCTCAGTGGATACAGCACCAGCCTTGAAGTTAGGAGGACCTGAGTTCAAGTCTGGCCTCAGACATTTAACACTTCTTAGCAGTCTGACCCTGAGCAAGTCACTTAACTCCAATTGCCTCACTTCCTCCCCCCGCCCCCCCCCCCCAAAAAAAAAGGAAAGGAATGGAAAGGAAATGATGGGCAGGCTGATTTCAGAAAAGCCTAGAAAGACTTATATGAACTGAAGCTGAATAAAGTGAACAGAACCAAGAAACAAGAAGATTATGTGATGATCAACACTGTGGATATGGCTGTTCTCAACAATGTGATGACTTAAGGCAATTCTAATAGAGTTGAGATGGAAAATGTCAATTGCATCCAGAGAGAGAACTATGAAGACTGAAAAAATGGATCGAAGCATAGTATTTTTACCTTTTTGTTTGTTTGATTTTTTTCTATTATGTTTTATTTTCTCTTCTTGGTCTGATTTTTCTTGCCCAACATAATTATGGAAATATGTTTTAAAGTACTATACATATTTAACTATATCAGATTGCTTACTGTGTTGGGGATTGAGGAGGTAAGAGAGGGAGGGAGAAAAATTTAGAACACAAAGTTTTACAAAAATGAATGTTGAAAATTATCATCACGTGTATTTGGAAAATACAGTCCGAGATGTTGGTCTATACCTAGTTTCTATCATACTATTTTACAATTATTCCCAAAGTATCAAAAAATGAGTTTTTGTTCTAAAAACTTGGATCTTTGGGTCTATCATATACTAGCTTACTATGGTCATTTACTATAATGTAATTTGTACTAATCTATTCTACTGATCTACCACTCTATCATCCAGTATCAGATAGTTTTGATAATGACTGCTTTTTAATACAATTTGAAATCTGGTATGGGTAGACCATCTTCTTCACAATTTTTTCATTGATTCCCTTGATATCCTTAACTTTTTGTTCACCTTTTTTTCTAGCTCTGTAAAATAAGTTTTTTTTTTTTTGATAATTTCATTGGTATGGCACTGAATAAATACATTAATTTAGGTAGAATTGCCATTTTTATTATACTGGCTCAGCCTACTCCTGAACAATTAACATTTTTCTAATTGTTTAGATATGACTTTATTTGTGTAAAAAGTGTTTTGTAATTGTGTTCATATAGTCCTGAGTTATCTTGTCAAGTAGACATCCAAATATTTTATGATGTCTACAGTTATTTTAAAAGGAAATTTTCTTTATATTTCTTGCTGCTGGGATTTGTTGGTAAAATATAGAAATGTTGATGATTTATGTGAGTTTATTTTATATCCTGCAACTTTGCTAAAATTGTTAATAACTTCAAGTTGTTTTTTTAAAATAGTTGATTTGCTAGGATTTTCTAAGAATACCATCATATCATCTGCAAAGAATGATAATTTAGTTTCCTCATTGTTTATTCTAATTCCTTTAATTTCTTTTTCTTATCTTTTTTACTATAACTAGCATTTCTAGTACAATATTAACTAATAGATATGACAATGGACATCCTTCTTTCACCCTTGATCTTATTGCTTATCCCTATTACAGATAATGATTTCAGATAATTATATAAATATTGCTTCTTTTATTTTCCCAAACACATTTTCCATTTTTGTAAGACTTTGTGTTCCAAATTTTTCTCCCTTCCCCCCTTACTTTCACCTTTCCAAAGACAGCAATCTGTATGGGTTAAATATGTGCAATTCTTTTGAACACATTTCTATATTTGTCATGTTGTGTAAGAATAACCACACCCAAAGGAGAAAAAACATAAGAAAGAAAACAGTAATTTTCTTTAATGAAATTATTGTTTCTGTGATTTGTTTTTTATCCACTTGTGTTTTAGAATTAGACTAATTTATTTTCAATTAATTTACACTTTTTTTCCTTTTTTGTGTAGGTAACATGTACCACTGAGAAAAGATATATTCCTTTCTATTCCCATAGAGTTTTCTCCAAAGTTCTATCATAGCTAAATTTTCCAGAATTTTATTCACCTCTGTAACTTCTTTCTTGTTTATATTTTAATTAAATTTATATAGTTCTGAGAGGGGAAAGATGAAGTTCCTTGCCAGCATAGTTTTATTATCTATTTCTTTCTATTATTAATTCAACTTCTTCAAAAATTCAGATGCTATACCATCTGGTGTATTTATATTTAGTATTTCAACAAGTATAGTTTTCTTGTCTCTTTTAATTAGATCTATTTTTGTTTTTTGCTTTGTCTAAGATCATGATTTCTATTCCAGCTTTCTTTTCTTTAACTGAAGCATAAACAATTCTGTTCCAGCCTCTTATCTTTACCTTACCTTGTGTATATCTATTTGCTTCAAATGTGTTTTTTGTGAAAAGCATATTGTAGGATTCTGATTTTTAATTCATTCTACTATCTGCTTTCATTTTATGGGTGAGTTCATCCCATTCATATTTATAATTGTGGTAACTGTATATTTCTCTTCATGATATTTTTTGTTTGTTTATCCCCCTTACATGCCATATTCCCTCCTTACAAGAGTTTTACTTCTGATCACCACCTTCTCCAATATACTCTTCCTTTTATCAGTCTTCCTTTCCCCTTTTATTATCTCCACAACTTTATACTTCCCTATAAGGTAAGATAGATTTTTTTTTCAATCCAGCTGAGTGTATATTTTATTCCTTCTTTGAGTCAATTTTGACGAGCGTAAAGTTTATATTTTGCTAGCCACCCTCCCTACTCCCAATCTTCCCCTCCATTATAAAAGGTCCTTTAAGCTTCTTTTATGTGGAATAATTTGCCCCTATTTAATTTATTTTTTCCTTCAATGTAATTTTCTTTCTTATTTTTTTATTTTGGTCCTTGGGATATCATCCCATTAAAGTCACCTTATATTCACATTTTCTGTTTACATTTACTCCTTCTAATTGCATTCATACTAGTAAAGTTATTAAGAGTTATGGATATTAACTTGCCATATAGAAATAAAAAAGCTAATTTTATCAAATCTCTTGTGTTTTCTCTTTCTTGTTTTTTTTTAACCTTTTTATGTTTCTCTTGAGTCTTGTATTTGGAGATCAGTTTATTTTTTAATTGGACTCTGATCTTTAAATTTAATATGCTTGAAAGTCTTCTATTTTGTTAAAAATCTGTGTGTTGCTTGGTTGTTTTTTTTCCCCTGGAAGATTATATTCAATTTTGCTGGATAGGTAATTCTTGGTTGTAATCCTAAATTGTTTGCCTTCTGATATATCATATTCCAAATTTTTCAGTTCATTAATGGTGAAGCTGCCAAATCTTGTGTAATCCTGACTGTGACTTCATGATATTTGAATTCTTTTTGGCTGCTTACAATACTTTCTCTTTGATCTGTGTGCACTGGAATATGTTTATGATGTTGCTAGGAGTTTTCATTTGGGGATATTATTCAGAAAGTGATTGGTGGATTCTTCAGATTTCTATTTTGCCCTCTTTCAGAACAGTTTTCTTTGATAATTTCTTGAATGATGTTTTTCAGCCTTTTTTTTAAAAAATCAGAGCTTTCAGGTAGTCCACTGATTCTTATATTCTCTTTCCTGGATCTATTTTCTAGGTCAGTTGTTTTTCCAGGGAGAAATTTCACATTTTATTCTATTTATTTTTACTTTTAAAATTTTGTTTTATTGTATGTTGATGTTTTGTGGACTCATTACTTTCTCTTTGCTCAATTCTGATTTTTAAGGAATTATTTTCTTCAGTGAGCTTTTGTACTTCCTTTTCCATTTGGTCAATTTGCTTTTTTAGGGAGTTATTTTCCTCAGAAAATTTTTGCATGTCTTTTCTTATGCTATTCTCTTTTTCCATGATTTTTGACATTATTCTCATTTCTTTTCCCAATTTCCTTTCTATTTCTCTAACCTGCATTTTAAAATCCCTTTTAAGCTGTTAAGCTGTTCTAGGAATTCTTTCTGAGCCTGAGACCAAATTACAAGACTTCACATGTGTTGTTTTCTTCTAAGTTTATGCCTCGATCCTCCCTATTTCCATAGTAACTTTCTATAGTCAGTCTCTTTTTTTGTTATTTTTTTTTCCTCTTTTTTTGACTTTGTAACTTTGTGTTTTTATATGAGATGTGGGCTCTAGTTCTGTAATATCCTGAGCTTTTTGTACTGGGGCTCTGGGTCTCGTTGCTGCCTTTTACTGGGCTATAGGGCTTAGCTACTTGCTTTCTCTGGAGGGTAGGTTCTTTTATGGTTTGTACTGGGGTAGGAGTAGGGCTTTCCTGCTCGCCTCCCATGGCTATAAGGTTTAGCTGCTAGCCTGCTTTAGGGATGGGACCTTACTTCTAAATTGCTTTGCTATCAGAGTCTTTGTGGTATCTGGCCCTGGAGGAGGGATCTTGTCTCTGGTCTGCAATAGGGGTGGGGCACTGTTGCTGTGTTACTGTGGAAACAGGGTCTCTGATAGTGGACACCAGGGACAGGGTCTCACTGTTGGTCAACCCCAAGCAGGCTTAACTACTTGTCAGCAACAGAGTCAAAGACTGTCTTGGGGCTTGTGCTGGGGGATGGGGTTGCTGAGTTTGAGTCTTCTTGTACTACACAGATTGCTGACTTCCTTGGGGGCTGCTGGTTTGCAAGAGGGCAGGGCTTCACTGGTAAATTGTCTCAGTTTCCTGATGTGAGGTTGAGCTCTTCTGCTGCAACTGCTGCTGCTGCTGCTGTTACTTCACTCCCTTCACAGTCCAGTAAGGCAGACCTTTCCTGCTATGGGGGTAAGCTGCTTCCCTGCTTTTAAATCAATTTTGAGTTTTCTAGTTGTTTGGAGGGGAATTTGGAGAGACTTTTTCACTCTGCCATTTTGGTATTTTTCCACATAGTATTTTTCAATGAGTTTCAATGGCTGAAGTTTGAGTTTCCATTTCACTGGCTTGAATGAGTCTTTATGACTATATGTCATTGTCTTCTATGTGTAACAATTATCAAATCTACCACATACACTCATTTTTTATTGTTTCCTGGGTGCTTTTTGGGGGAAAAGATTTTTCCAGCATATTATCCGGGTATATTTTCTGGTGCCAGAATGATTGAATTGCAAAAAACCATAAAGATGGGAACATGTTGCCAAATTTGGCCAAGAACATAAGCATGGATTCAATTATATGGGAAATTATACTGGATTTCTTAAGATCCTGAGCCTAGCTCTTCATGTCTCATCAAAAATTTAGATTATAGAATCATTGATTTAGAAGTAGGAGGGTTGTTAAAGGTCATTTTGTCCAACACTCACTTCACAAATGAGGAAGTCATTTCATAGAAGTTAGATGCATTGCTCAGTGTCACAAGTAGTAAATGGTAGAAATAGGATTTAAACTCATTCCCTTTGACTTTTAAATCCAGCATTCTTTTTAATATACTATGTTGCCAAACTAAGGCCATAGTTTTCTTCATATGTTTTAGGAAGAAATAAATAATCTCTCAAGTCCTGTTAAAGCTTAAAATGCTCCAGATCCATATCTGTGGCTTAAAGTTTTCTTGTGGGCTTATAAGCTCCTGGCTCTTGAAAAGGCACTTAAATCAATATGTCATTTGTTCCAAAGGCAAGCTAAGGCAGGTTCTGTGGCAAGCACTTAAGAGCTTGGCCAGCCCTGGATAAAGCCATGGTCATTTTCTGCACCCCGAGCTATTGCCAGTCATCCTGACTTCTATTTTTGTCATTGGTCCTCAATGACTCTGGAAGAATGAGCAGATGACTTTAAACCATTCTGTCTCACTTGAATCCAATTCATGTGCAAGTCAAGATGTCACCCTATGATGTCATTGGTCCTCTTAGAAAACTAAGGATGAACAACTACAACAAGGTAGGAAACAGACTGCCAAGCACTAAGGGGTAAGGTAGAGATGAGGAAACAAAGGCAAGAGTTATAGGTAGCTTTTCTCTAATAATTTGGCTGAGAAAGCAAGTAGAATGTAGGATGATAGTTTGAGGGGATGGTAGGATTTAGTGACAATTTTAAAAGGATGGGTAAGGATTGCAATGTTTGAAATCAATGGGAAAGAACCCATAGATAAGGAAAGACAAGATCAAGGAAAATGAAGGGATAATTGAGATGATAATCTGCTGGAGATGAAGAGAAAGGATGAAATCAAGACAACAAGGAAGGCCAAGAGAACTTGGCCTTGGCAAGCAGCAGGATCAGGAAATAGGAAAGGAAGAGATGGTGAGTGGTGAAAAGGAGTTTTTGAGATGAAGCAACAAAAAGAGAAATCACCATAAATGATTTCAATTTTCTTGTACATGATATTCTCTGTAAAGAGAGTGATGGAAGGGGAAATGTGGGAGACTTTCAGAGAAAAGAAAAAGGTTGGGAATAAATTCTGTAAGAAGTCAGATAAATCATTTAAGGAGAGAAAAAAATTGGTTGCCTGCAGAGAAGTTGTAGTTGATTTTCAGTAACATTAATTTATATTATGTTTTGTTAGCCTAATTGCACGACTTCTTCCAGCTCAGTTCAGTGGAGTAGAAGAGGTAGATAGTAGACATAATCTTGGCAAGGGTATAAAGGGTATAGAAGATGATGTGGAACTGAATTGGTTAACAGTAGGGTCAAGATAAATATTTGTGTGTGTGTGTGTGTGTGTGTGTGTGTGTGTGTAGAGACAGAAACAAAAGAAAAAATTAATTCAGAGGGAAAAAAGTGATCTGACATTAACTGTTAATGTGTTGGAAAGCTATTTTGGAAAGCAATTTGAAACTATATCCCCCGAATTATAAATTGTGCACATCTTTTGACTGAGAACAATGATGCTAAGTCTATATCTAAAGAGATCAAAGAAAAAGGGCATTAGATTGAAGCTCATGAAAAAACAACTAACTGAATAACACCCTAACAATCAGATGAGAAAATTTATTTCTCAAATGTTTCTTTCTTTAAACAAGAATTATCTCAAGTCTGACTCATCCTAACCCACTAAAAAACTTTAAAATACATGTGACTATCAGGCAAGATGCTTCTTCACTGAGAAAATGCTATTTACAAATTTGGTCCTAAATTTTTCACATATATAAATAATACAAAGTAATGCAGAATTTCATTAGATTAAAATAAAGTCAGTGGTAGGAGCAATTTAATAGAGAATAAGATAAACAAGGAGAAGAGAAAAATCATATGCCTTAAGAACCATGAATAAAAAGCATACCCCTCACCTCATTTTAAACTTAGCAGTGTCCTCTTCCTGCTTCTGTGTTTTTTTTTTTAATTTTTAAAAATTTAATTTAATTTTTTTTTCTGAGACAATTGGGATTAAGTGACTTGTCCAGTCTCGCACAGGTAGGAAGTGTTAAGTATCTGAGATCAGATTTGAACTCAGGTCCTCCTGAGTTCAGGACTACTGCTCTATCCACTGTGCCACCTAGCTGCCCCTGCTTCTGTTTTTTAGAACATAAAAGACAATTCATTTTCTTTGCTCCATTTGTAAATTAATAAATATGAGGTAAATTGATCCCTTCTTAATTTTTCTTGATTTTTTGCTAGCTTTGGCAGTTTATAAATTGAGAGCTTCGCTGTGTTTAGGTCAGAACACATTTTAGAGAGTAAATATTCACGGCAATTTCATTTTCAGCCCTACGTCCAGCAGATCCTCAGAAAGAATTTGTAACAGACATGCTGTGATTATGCCTGCATAATGCTCTTCCCTGGGTGAATGTAAAAGATTATGCTCATGGTTATGGAATCTTCAAAATGGAAAATATAGAGTTGGAAAGTGAAAGATAAGAGCAGAAGTTGGTTTGGATCAACATCTTACAGTATATATCACAATAAATTCTGAAATGTACTTAATCTAAATATAAAAAGTCACACACAAACTTTAAAAAAATGAAATCATGGATTTTTCACATCTAACAGGAGTAACCAATGAGAGACCAAATTATGAGCATACATAATAGGTTCTACTTGAAACTGTCTTCCATATGAACTTTGGAACATGTGCAGATGTTCTATAATTGTCTTTTATCTGATTGCCAGGTGATGAAGAAAGAGAATTTTGATCGACTGATGAGCCAGAACTGGGTATGCAATCAAAAAGCACTAACTATATAAAATGGGCTCGCTCTTAAAGAGTGAGAGCAATGAAGATGGCTATAAACCTCAAGGTAGTGAGAATTAGTAGTAGTGATAACCAAGACATTAAGGAGACATTACTAGCTTTAACAAATATCTTTTAACATAGTACTTCTCTTTCTTTGCCTATTTTTATTTGTTCTCTTAGGAGAAAAGACTAGTCCAAAATCTTGTGAGATCTTAATAGCCCCAGGTATGGGAATCAAATTGCATAATAAGTTTGCCATCAACCTAACCTCAAATCGTTGCCTGTTGGACTCAGCCCAGCAATAAATCATACCTGTCCACAGAGATGCCAGTTTCTGGAGCAAATTTTATCCATCAATTTATACTATATTTGAAAATTGATTTAGTGGGTCTAATGTTTTGTAGTAAATGCTTTCAGTTTGAGCCTACAATCCCAGGACCAATGTAGAATAGTGTACCGCTGCTTAGGAGGGATATGTTGGCATTTCTTTTTTTTGCTATATTTTTCTCAGTAAATATTCTTTTATTTTAAAAAAATCTAATTGATGTTAATTATTAAATTATACTGGGTTACTAATCACTGAGTCAATCAAGGATATAAGAAACATTCTAACTGATATTGGTGATAACACAACAGAATGAGGGCTCAAGTCAATAGTATTAAAAGTAATTTCCCTACCCTGGGACATTTTGGTGAGGTAAAATCACCAAATATATCAAATTTACTTTTTAAAACTTTTAATTAAAAAACCTCCCTCAACTTCTTACAGGTACCTCTGGAATCTTGAGGTAGAGAAGTAACTATTCTTTTGGACATTTGACTCACCAATCAAATAGGATTTGAAACCATGTAAAAAGGATTTGGAGTTGGGAACCTTAGAGTTTATAAAGACTATATCAAAATATACCTGTAAGAAGAATTCTAAAGCAAACAAAGAAGAGGAGATCATAAAATATAAAGTGCATTATTGTCTTTTTGGCTAATACACATCTGATAACATATTCGCTAGTCCTCAGCAGGGGTAGCAGAGGTGCTGGCATCAAAGGTTGCTCCATTTCCCTCTGGGCCCCAAGTATGCTTATCCTTAAGTCTCATTCTTGTTTTGGTTCCACTTTCTTGAGTCTTTATTTCTCTAGAGAAACTTCTTCCTTTCCTGGATGAAATAAAAGCTAACCCTTCAGTCTTGGTCTCCAAAATTCTCCAGGCTTTAAGTAAATAAGTAATAGGGAATTTATGTCTAACAGTTGATCTCCAAAAAGGATATGAAAAAAATTTTCAGCAGAAATTGTAAACCATATGTAATCACTTGAAAATATTCTCCAAAAGACTCATAATAAGAAAAATGCAAATTAAAACAACTTTAGGGATTTACTTCATAATCTCCAAATTGGCAAAGATGACAAAAAATAAAAACAGTAAAGGAGAGCCAATGAGAAGACAGACACAATAATACGCTATTGGCAAAAATGTAAATTGGCCCAAATATTCTGGATATCAACATGGAATTCTGAAATCTAAGTGACTAAACTTGACAGTTAGGTGGTTGAAGGGATACAGAGCTATTCCTGGAAATCAGGAGAATTTGAATTCAAATTTGGCCTCAGACATTTACATATAGAATTTACATATAGAATTTTGAGCTAATCACAATTTCTTTTTGCCTCAATCAATGCTATAACGAGCATACTAACCGATATTGGTGATAACACAACAGAATATGGACTCAAGTCAATGGTATTAAAAATAATTTTCCTATCCTGGGACATTTTGGTGATATAACCACCCCCCCATACACAAAATATATCAAATTACCCGGGGACATTTTGGTGATATAAAACCATCTACAAAATATATCAGATTTATTTTTGTAAACTGTAAAATAGGATGAACAATATCATCTTCTTTGAAGCATTATTATTAGTCTAAAATTAGATAGTAAAGTAAATCACTTAGCACATGGCACATGGTAGGTGCTATATAAATGCTAGTTAGGAAAATAATAATAATAACTACTACTTCTACTATGACTTCTAACTTCTTTCTACTTTTAGTCCAGATACCCCAGTATTGCACATATATTCCCAGAAAGTCAAAGATAGAAACAAAGGTGCTTTATAATATATGCCAAAATATTCAGAACAGCATGTGCGTGTGCCTGAGTATGTGTGTGCATGTTTGCATGTGTGTGTATTTGCATGTGTGTGTGGGGGGCAGCAAAGGCCTGGAAATATAGATGAGTGAATGATTGAGAAAACTCTAGCTTTTGAATATAATAGAATATTATTGTGTCATAAAAAACAACCAATCAACAAGATTTTTCTTCATTGCTAGGTGTT
The DNA here is from genome assembly GCF_902635505.1 of Sarcophilus harrisii. Classification (NCBI taxonomy): domain Eukaryota; kingdom Metazoa; phylum Chordata; class Mammalia; order Dasyuromorphia; family Dasyuridae; genus Sarcophilus; species Sarcophilus harrisii. The sequence continues at coordinate 168,708,381 of NC_045430.1, forward strand.
GGGAATGTAAAGAAATGATAGATACAGGGAATGTGAAGAAACATTCGAAGATTTATATAAACTGATGAAAAGTGAAAAAAGCAGAAATGAAAAGAATATGTATGAGAACTACAACAGTGAAATAAAAAGATCATTTAAAAAACTGATCTCTGAAAAAGAAAAAAAAAACTAATGATGGTACTTACTAGTTGTGTGAACCTGGGCAAGCCACTTAACCCCAATTACCTCCAAAAAACCCCCCAAAAAAACAAAAAAACAAGTAACTAAGTAACTTAGACATAAAAGAAATAGAGCACATTTCCTTTCTCATGACAGAAAAGCCAGAACCTAGTGGGGATGAATATTTCATATATTGTCACAATCAGTGACAATTCTTGGGTGTTTTTGCTCATTTTTGTTATTGTTATTACTGTCATAATGGAAGGTTCCATCTGAAAGAGGGTTGTGTAGGAGATGTTTTTACAGGAGTTAGTTTGATACAAAGATATATAGAATCTGTAAAATGTGTTATGTTTAAAAAAAAAAAAAAGAAGTAGAAAAAAGAGACTGAATGACATCCAACCCTCTTGCTACACTGGCTATGGTACGGACATACTGAAGGTCTACCAGAGTTTCAAATCCTTAGAGATCAGGAAAAATAGGCTGAAATCCAAGCCAAAGAAAGTTACAATGTGGGAACAGTTTTCTTGACCTTTTTAGAACAATGAACTGAGAGGTCTAACTGCACACAGTAAATGAAATAACCTCTCACTTAGACCCTGGCAAGAGTTGAACTCGGAAAGGAATTTTCAGTTTAGCTCTCGTCTTCAGGGAGGGTAAGAGAATGAGAAAGACAGAGATCACCTTAGGAAGCTTTTGAGAGTGATCAGTCCAGGTATCAAATGGAATGTGGAATATATATGTATGTTACATGATGACTAATACTTTTGCTTTTGTAATCATTAATTTAAGTACTTATTCTAATATGTCATTAAATAAGGAGTAAAACAATGAAGCACATCTCTAGTGATATAATGAAGGGGGAGAATTTTTCATAGTGATTTGTTAGCTAGACCAGTGAAACAAAGCAATACCATAATTCATGTGCCCACATAAGGGTTCAACTAAAGCAAAAGAGGTAGTCATTTTTTCTGAAAGTCAGAGAGCTTTATGATTACCCCATATGGTTCTGGTGCTAGGTCTTGTACATGATATTTTGAAATGTGTATTTGATAGAACCTGTATTTGCTATCAGTGGTAGCGCTCCCTGGATGTTGAAACAAAGGTAGGAAGGGAAGAAAGGGAGAGAGGAAGGAAGGAAGGAAGGAAGGAAGGAAGGAAGGAAGGAAGGAAGGAAGGAAGGAAGGAAACAAAAGAAATGAAGGAAAGAAAGAAAGGATGAAGGAAGAAAAGAAGGAAAGAAAAAAGATGTAAATATGAAAGAAAAAGAAAGAATGAAAGAAAGGAGAAATAAAGAAAAAAATCTCTTTTCTTAGTCTGTATTGGTACTAAGGGGAAACATTCTTCTGTGCCACACCTTATCCCCACAAAACTGGAAGTAGCATTCTTTCCTTGGGTGTCTTCTTTAAGCTCGACTTCTAATGTATGGGTTGAGGAATTATTCTGATTATTCTGTAGTTTCAATTACTGGGTTGTAGTTGTGTAATATTTATTATGAGTATACAATGAAACACAGTTCAAATTCTAGCTCTGACAGTTGCTATTTGCATGATTTGGGTGAGTCATCTTACCTCTCCAGGATTGTTTTCATTGTAAAATGAATGAATTGAATCTTTCAATTTATGATCCTCTAATCTTACACAGATCATTACCTTTAACGCAGTTTCTGTTCCCTTGGAGTTTACCCAATCCTTGGGTGTAATGATCTGCATCCTAGTGATTTGGCCATGTCTTACTGAGTAGAAATACTGAGTAAGTGCTGTGCTCTACATGTTTCTCAGAAACTTATTGACCTTCTATTTCTTAGCTCTTGCTCTAATCAGGGAGCAGCACCATTCTTATTTTCAGAGTAGAGTAGATTTATTTATTTTCTCAAGTTTAATTTAACTTTGAGCCTCCACTTACTGTCAGTTCTACCTCTTTCTTTGCACTTATTATTGCTATGAGCTCTAGTCACATGGATTTTGTATAATTGAATTTTCTCTTTGCTGAAGAGAAAATGCATGCTCTAATGTTATAAACAGCACTTACTTGAAGCAGAGAATTGATAAGCAAATGGCCAGCACATACTAACAAAAAAGAAAGAATAATTAATATTTTTAAAGCAACTATATTAGTGTCTCCTAGACCTCAAGCATAGACACAGTAGTTTCAGGAAATGCACAATGAGTCCTCCTTTGAAGAGGTAAAGAAATGTAAACAGCATAGGTTGCACAGTATGTTTGACTTACACTTCTAGTAGTGGGTATCAGATGCAAATAAGATAGAAACACAGAAAGTCCAATGGAATTTTGAGCCTGGAACTCATGGCATAGCGAATGGTTCTGGGATCTGGGTGGATTCAGGAAAAGATAGAAGCTTTTCATGGTTTGGACTGTCCTATTACTTTAAGCATCCTTCAAACTTTTTTGACAATAGGTTTATTGCTTGTGGAGAATGGTGAGTAATCAACCAAAAGAAGGAAACTGGTGGCCCTGTAGCTCGGTTATTTCTCTGATCTGTCACCTATGTCATGACACTTCCTCTCTTACTCCCCAACTTCAAGCTCCACTAAGTGGTGGGGTCAGATTGTAAACAATGAAAGGCAGGCACTACATAACAATACTAGGACAGAATTATATCTACTTGTCACTTAAATAATGTTAATGTAGAGGAAATAATTATAATATTAATAGTAAAAGAGTGTCCTAAGCTTTATATCCAAAACTTGACATCCTTCCCAACAAATGCTATTCTCACAAAGAACATGTGTAGTAAACAACAAATAAACCCATTTATCCAAGCTAACAGAAAATAGAAATCAAAGAAATTATAGAGAACAATAATATCAGGCAATACACAGAATGAATAAACTGCTTTCCTATGGTGAATTAGATAGCTCAATTTAACCAAGAGAGTCCCATAAATCACCCAAGAGAAAATTCTCTGAAGTATCTATTGTAATAAGCTAGGAATAGGGATAGAGTAGTTAGATCCTTTGTATATTGACTTCTTCCCAGAATTTTTCCGTGCCTTCAGTGATCTCAAGAGAATCTGGAACCAGATTTGGCTTTTTTCCTTGAAGTTTGAAACCAGAAGATCAAATCTTCCAAGCTCTTGCCAACGCCACCCCTAATGTGGGTGTAGAGCACTGATGAAAGTACTCAATCTCTATCAAGGAAGAGAGTCTTATGCAAATGGACTTTGAGTCCTGAGTTACTCTAAAGTTGTCTGCCATCACTAAAGAGCCACTATAGCTCCATTTCTTTTTAAAAGTCACTTTGGTATGTAGACCTACTACTGATATTGCTGGATCAAATGGTATGAATGGTTTTATAACCCTTTGGTTTTCATTCCAAAATGCTCTCCAGGATGATTGGATAAATTCACAACAATGCATTAGTGTACCAATTTTCCCACATTCCCTCCAATATTTGTCATTTTCCTTTTCTTAACAATAGTATTCTTGATTGAATCATTGTTGACTTAACCACACATAAATGGAGAAAGGATTAAATGATTAGATAGATGTATGTGTTTGTTTTAGTATCAGTGGATAAATCAATATAAGAAATATATAAAATTTTTTTGGTAACATCTGAAACTTGGACTTCCTTGTAACAGGATGTCATATATAATTTTGTGCAAACAGAATAAGATTCAGGATTTCTCGGAAGGAGGATCAAAGGGCAGAGAGATTTAGTAATCTGGAAGGTGGGTGAATTGGGTTATATTGATAACTTAAAACCCATGATTTCTAAAATAGTAATGCCCTTCACTTGTTATTTTTTATAACATAGCTGACTAGAAGGAAGAAGGGCACTTCCTTCTTTTTCTATCCGGACAAATAGCAAAATAGAACCAGGGTATAAAGAACAATATAGGTGACAGGAGTTAGATAAGAGGCAGGAGATGGGCTGCCACCTTATGGCCTGACTAGGCAATGACAGCAGATTGGCTCCGAATTACAGAACAAAAGACTGAGGATTGTGAAACAAAATTCACATATTTAGCAATAACGTGTGAATTACATCCAAATAAAATTGTATAAGCTTCAGGAGACATGGAGAGTATCCATGGTATCAGAAATCCTGAGCTTGGATTCCGTCTGACTCTCAGACATTTATTAGCAATTCTTGCTCCTGACAGTGTCAGTGTGGATATGAAAAATCACTTTCCTGAGGATGAGAATAGCTGCAGTATCTAACTCAGGATGGGCACAGTGTAGAGTGCTAGGTCTCGAGTCAGAAAGATCAGAGTTCAAATCTAGCCTCAGACACTAGTCACCCAAGTTACTTAACTTCTGCTTGCCTCAGTTTCCTTATCTGTCAAAGAGGGACAATAATACCTACCTCCCGGAGCTGTTTTGAGGATCAACCGAGATAATCTTTTCAAAGTATTTAGCACAATAGCTATTATTAACATGCATTTATTAAGTATCCAATATATTCTAGTAACTGTAACAACATTATTATCAAGGTGTTGAGGTAGTACAGGGTGTCCTAAAAGTTTTAGTTCAATTTTAAGCTTTAAAAGTTATTAAAGATTATAAAAATCATATTATTATAAAATCGTATTAATTATGTTATCAGCTATTAATTTAATGGCTTTTAAATTAATAGTTATTAAGGTTTTAAATGGACTAAAATTTTTTGGAATATCTTGTATATATATTTTTACAGACTTTAAAGTACTTGTTAGCTATTATTATTATTATTATCATTATTATTATTTGTAGCATTTTGGAACTTGAGATTCTTCATCTCTTGAATGGGGTTAATACTTGCCGTATTTCTCTCAGTATTGTGAGGAAAGAACTTTGAAAATCTCAAATCAGTATGAGTTATTATTAATTAGTTGGATGCTTCCTTTTCTTTCTCTCTTCCCTCCTCTTCTTCATTCATCTACTATGCTACTTTCTATCCTGATTACTTTTCACCAGCATTATTGCAAAAGTTTGCTAATTCTTCTTCCTACTTTAAGTCTCTCTTCTGTCTAAATCTACCCTCCATATGGCTTCCCAATATCCTTCCAAAATCACAATTTCACTATTGCCTGGAGGAGATATAGAACATCCTTCCATCTTTGGCATTTAAGATATTTCACAATCTCTCTCCAGGCTATCTTTCAAGATTTACTTTACATTACTTTCCTCCCCTTTTCCTTCCTCTACATTTCAAACAAACTAGTCTGCTTGCCTTTCCTGATAAACAATCTTCCATCTCCATATTTTGGCATAGTCTATAATCTCACTTCTATCTCTAGGAATTTCTAGCTCCCTTTAAGAATCTGTTTAGAACCTCCCAGTTGGTAGTGTTCCTCCTCACTCCCTTAACCCCAGTTTACTTTCTGTGTTTATTTGTATCTATTTATAAAATTTTGCAGTTTTATAGATAAATTTATGTATCTTGAGGATGTGTATGTTTGTGTTTGTGGATGCATGTGTGTCTGTTTTTACGTTTTTTGTATTCTTAACACTCAACACAAAGTACACAAAAGGTACTTAATAAATGCTAGTTGACTGACTTTTGACTTTGGTTTTGAGTCTAAATTGCCTGGCACAGAAATGATACCCATAAATATTTAATAAATGTTTGTTGAATTGAAGTAGATTTTGAAATTATATTCTTATTGTTCAACTCCTATTTTTAAAAGATCAGAATATAATACTAAGCATCAATAAAAATTTAGCTTAACCATTCTTAGGGGTGAAATTGGAGTCTTTTTAAGTTATAAGAGTTGAATGTAGCTCAATATACTGAAACTAGACCTTGAAGGATTTCTGGATCAAATATTTAAGCAATTAAACCAAATCATTGATTCAGAAAGATTCAAGGGACAACCCGATCTAGTTCCCTGATAGTGAGCTCCCATCAAATCCTAGAATTACTTACTCATCTAGGTAGCATTACCTGAGATTGTGTCTTTACAAAGATAGAAGAGCAGTATGGATGAGAAGGAAATTCTCCTGTATCTCTATCTTCAGGTTTTCTGGGAAATTTCATTTTTCTACCCTTGGAAGAGATCTTTTTATTTTAATTTTTTAACATGGTGAATCTGAAGTCCAGCCAAAAGCAACAAAAATATTAAATAAATGAAAAAGTAATTCCAAGAACAGATGAAAGGAATTTGACCAACTAGTAAATGATTTGACCTCTCTAGGCAATAATTTCCTTAATCTGGATTAGGGTGGAGAAAGGATTGAATTTGGACTAGAGCAGCAGTTCTCAAAATCTACAGAACCCATTTGGGGTTTTCTTGGCCAAGATACTGACATGGTTTACAATTTTCTTCTTCAGCTCATTTTACAGATGAGGAAACTGAGGCAAACCAACTGGAGAAATAGTATTGCTTGATATTTCTAGGGATACTAAAAAGGCAGGCTTTAAAAATACATATTTATCTACATATCTATTTCTCTTCTTCCACAAATCCATGATGAAAGAATAGACAATTTTAATTATATTAAATGATTTAAACAGGTCATATTAGACTAGAATTTCTGTTTTAGTCACACTTTATATGTGGGTATCTTAATAGACATAACAAAGGACTTTCCAAATATTCCAGTTCTAATATTTATTTTAATAGTAGACAAAGCATCCTTTCTAATATAATAAACAAACGAGTATATCACTTTTGTAACATGTTTTAACATTTGCTTGGCACTCTGAGGGCGACAACATTTATTATACATTGAGTAAATTGAGGTTTAGAGAGATTAAATTTCTGACCGAAGGCACAGAGCATAAGCCAGGATTTTATCATGACTATCTCTGCGCTAGAAATTCACCTTTCTCTTGTGTAATTCCCAGGTGTATAAAAATGAATAATAGACAAATACAACATTTAAAACACATGGATTTTGCCCTTCAGTGTTTAATGACATAGCAGAATAGCACAGTCATTCCTGTGTGTGGGTAGGAATAAAAAGCCTGACCAATTGTCCTTTCTTTCCCTCTGTGAATAGACCTTTGAAGCCTCTAAGTTTCAAAAGTTGGGAGCTGGGATCTATAAAGACAGAACATATGTGAACACACTTTAATTAGTGTCTCAGGGAGAAGACAGGCTCAAAGCGCAATTCCTCTGATCTTAGTCTAGCTCCCAAAAGATTCACACCTGGGTCATTAAATCCTCATCAATCGAGAGGAACTACTGTTCCAGATGATTTTTCCTTGGTTAGTCATCTGAGAGAAGGCTTGGTGCCTCACCTGGGGCAACAATCTGGAGTGGAGAGAAACTCAAGAGCCACAACCTAACTAACCTTCAGAAGAAAAAAGTGAAGGAGACAGTTGGAAGGAAAATAGATAAGGGGAAGCATAGTGGCAAGAGGGGGAAATACATTCAGTTTAATAACTGAATACTGTAGCTAGTCACTAGTGTACAAGGCAAAGATAAAAACTAAATGGTACACTGCCCTCAGGCAATTGATATTTTACTGGGGGATTTGTGGTTGTTCAGGCATTCATTCCATCTGTGTGACCCTATGGACTTTTGTCCATGGTGTTTTCTTGGCAAAGATACTGGAATGGTTGCCATTTTCCTCTCCAGTGTGCCCCCATTTTATAGATGATAAACTGAGGTAAATAGTGATTAGTGACTTGGCCAGGAACACACAATTATTGTGTGTAATCCAACTAATTAGGGTGGATTTTATATGAATAAATAAATACAGGCTCATTTGAGGAAGTAAAAAGCATTAATAATTATTAAAGTAATAATTATTATATATAATTAAAATAATTATATAATAATGAAATAATAATTAATAATAATAAGGGGAAATGTCAAAGAAGGCCTTTTTTGTAACCTTGAAGAAGGGTAAGTGGTCAAAGAGGCACTTTGAGCAAGGTGGTAGTTCTTAGAAAGTACAAATATACAAAGGGTAGATATGGAATGCTGAGTTCATGGAACAGGTTCTAGTTAGTCATTCCACAGAGCAGGAAATACATGCAGAACAAATACAAAATAATTTGGCAAAAGTATTAGCATTTGCAGTTATCGAGTAAGGCCTCATGTAGGAAGTGACATTTGAGTTGAACTTTGATCAAAGTTATGGATTGTGAGAGATATGAAGAAGGACTGCATTCCAATTATAGGAAATTGCCTGTTGAATGCACAGTGAGAAGAGATGGAATGTTGTGTACCAAGAAAAGCAAGTAGTTTAATCCTGTCACACCATGATATATAATATATAATAAGCCTGGAGCTGGCTGGAGTTTAATGTGAAGGGATTTAAAAGTCCAACAGAAGAGTCTCTATTTGATCCTAGAAACAAGAAGAGTGACATGTTCCAACCTGTGCTTTAGGCATATTATTTTAGTATCTGTGTTGACAGATTGGGAGGTTATTGTTGAAATAGGGTATTGGCTGATTGAAAAGAATGTGAATGCTGCCAATGGAATCAAATTTAAAAGATTTAGAAATTGGATGTGGAAGGTGAGAAAGAATGATGACATTAGAGTGCCTGAGGTTGTGAACCTGGAGATTGAACCCTTGTTATTAGATAAAGTTCCAGTGATGAACTTTAGGTGAAAATTGAGTTCGTGGCATCTGATTAGAACAGAATATCACTGAATCTATAAATGAAGATAATTTTCAATCTCAGAGGAACCTGAGATAGGCTCTTAGTTTTATACCCTTAGATATTTCCATTCATTCCCAAACCCTGGAGAAAATTATTTAAAACTTAGGTTTGACTCTTGTCTACTGTCTCTCCAGAGTGCAAAATGTACTCAGATTAGATATAGGCTATGTATTTATTTCCTAGGCCCAAACAAAATGCTTAACATGCAGCAGGTAGGTGGCATATTTTATAGAGCTCTGGCTCTGTAGTCAAGAGGATCTGAGTTCAAATTTGTCCTCAGACACTTAACATTTACTAGTTGTGTTTCTGAGCAAGTCACTCAATTCCAATTGTCTCACCAAAAAAAAAAAAATATATATATATATATATATAATAAAGTCTAATACAAGAAACTCACAAATGATTTGAACAAGTAGCAGAAGGAACAAAAACTACTGTTACACTCTTCTGAGAAGTTGAGCTTTAATATAAGAACATGAAATAGTTATGGAATTGATGAATAGGCATTTTACAATTCACCTTAGTTCAGCACTTCCAAATAGTTCCCTAAAGGCTCATATTTTCTGGCAAACCAGAGGAGAACCTGAAGCTCTTCTTCCTGTTCAAGATCATTTTCTTCCAGAAAGATGTAGTTGTAAAAACAGTCTTCCTGTTGCCGGACCCCTTACACTTAGGGATGCCAATCTCAAGACTTCTTAAACTCCCAAAGTTGACTTCTAGATCAGAAACTTCCCTCTTAGGATCACTATGATTCACCTATAATCAGGAACATAATAAAACAGAGGAGAGAGCTGAAACTTTGCCTTATGCTTGCTTGGAAAGAGATAGAGATTATACCTGTGATTTCATTTGTATAGAGAATTCACAAGTGAAGAAACTTCTTCCAATATTAGTGTCTTCTCTGAAATTTGAAATCTTACAGTCTAGAACAGTGGTGTCAAATTCAAATAAAAATAGGTCTCAGCTTCCAAATTGACTTTGAAAACCACAATTTAACATGTCTATGTTATATGTATTTTTATTTGTTTAAACACTTCCCAATTACATTTTAATTTATACTCTGAATTTTAACACCTCTGCCTAGAGAACCAAGAGATTATGCATCATATGCATCAGAAGAAACCTGAGTTCAAATCGAGCCTCAGAGACAAATTTTGCTGTGTGATCCTAGGTAAGTCATTCTGTCCTTTTTGCCTCAATTTCCTCATCTGTAAAATGAGCTGAAGAAAGAATTGGAAAATCACTATAATATCTTTGCTGAGAAAAACTCAAATGAGATCACAAAGAGTTGGACAAGACTGAAATGACTCAACAATAAGAAAATCAGAAGGAGGGAATTTGAGTCTAGGTTTTTCTAGCTTTAGGACCAGTTATCTATTCACTTAGTTATACCACCTTTCTATTCTAAGCAGGAAATGTGTTTTTGTTTTTAAGTGTTTATAGATAATATAATTTCAGGTTGGGGGAAGGTTTTCAACCCTTTCATCATCCCTCCCAGAAAGAAAATTAAAGGGTCTTGATTCTTTAGGCAGATGGGAGAAAGAGCAAATCAGAGGTTAGTCTCCCTTTTTTAAAGTATGTAAAATAAGTAGTTCTTTCTGCTTAGTCATCAAGAGGGGAATTACTTTGTCAAAGTAGAAGGGAAATCTTTTAGTCATTAAAGGTTCATCCCATGAAAGCTCCATGGAATACAATCCATTGTTATATTGGCATTTTTTTTATTATTGATGTGGAATTTTTTCTGCATAGTTGATCACTAAGGTTAATCTTTTCCACTGATAATGGAGCAAATAAAGAATAGCTAAAGCTATAGATGGCTTTGGGAGGTATGGAATAGGAAACATAAGTGACTTCATCATGGATAGTCTTTATTCACTGAGATAAGGCCATTTTCTCAGGGAGATTAAGATACAATTGGGGGTCTTTAAAAAACTTCTAAAGCAGAACTATTTAGAACATCCATTTCTGGTACAGGGAGTCAGTCAAGAAATAGGAAAATGATTGACATGTATCAATGAGATTAGATAATTTTTTTAGCACATATTTATGACTTTCTCCAGCAAGATTCAGCAGCTTAGGAGTAAGAACACAGAAGGCAGAAGGTGAGATTTAGGATTGATGATTGATAAGTTATGAACATTAGAAGGACAACAGGACACAGCAAAGAAGAGTGATAAACAGTATGTAGCTGAACTGGCTAATCATACAATCAAAATTTTGAAGGGAGTAAAAGGTACATGCAGAATACAAATGAAGAATGGATGAGAACAGGAATGGCTAGATGGAAGGGAAGGGAATAAGCATTTATATAGGGTTTTGCTATGTGCTAGGTACTATATTAAGCATTTGATAATTAATCTCCCATTTGATACTCATGACAACTCTGCAAGAGAGGTGTTGTTGTTATCCTCATTTTACAGTTTTGGAAACTGAGTAAAACAGGTTTTATGACTTGACTAGAGTTAAATAACTAGTAAAATGTCTGAGGATGAATTTGAACTCAGTTCTATTAACTTCAGGCCCAGCACACCAGCTAGTTTTGGGTGACTATAAAATTCAGGTTTACAGAAGACAAAGAATGAAGGAAACTGTAATCTGTGATTTGTGTATGACAGATCTGTTTTAAAAACATCAGTTTTTGTCCATTGGAGAGAAAATGGAGAAGAGAGAGATTTAGAGGCACTAAGAGCAGTTAAAAAACTACTGCAATATTTAAATTCAATGAGGATTTGAAGGAGGATATTAGTTACATATGTAAAAAAGCAAGGGACAATTATGTCCTAAATATTATAGAGATCGACACAGGGGAGTTTGCTTGTGCTAGTGGAGAATTCCATGGTACAGGATGGCAAGGGAGTGAAGGAAAGTAGGAAATCAAGAAAACTTCTTGATGAGCAGATTGGAGATGAGAATATTAACAAATAGCAGGGAAACAGGATTTCACAACTCTCATATATGTGGTTCTGAATGACTGAAATTAGAAGGTAAGACGATAGGAGGAAATAATCATGTTCAGTTGATAAGAACTGGGCAAGGAAGGTTAATGTTTTTATATAGTTTCCCCTCCCCCTGAGGTTTTGAACAATGGGAGCTTTTTGGCTGAGGAGCCAGAGAGAAGGTACTGGTCACAGGAAGTGATGTGATACAGCCATGAAGAAAGATGCTGTGATCCAAAAGGGACACTCTTTGATCCTTGTTCTTGCCAGGATCTGTTGGACTCACTCACTCATCCTAATTTACCAACAGTGAGCTAGCTGGGGCCAAGAGGAGGTAGGAGGTTCCTGCCCAGGACAGAAAACAGACAGAAAGCAACTATCTTCTTCCAAATCCATCTCCTGAATCCCAGACATTAGTCACAGTTCTAGAGTTCTCCCAGAGTTTCTACCTATTTATCTAAAGGCTGGCTCTATTTGAAGCATAATTCCAGATGAAGAGTCTACTCCTTTGCTTACTCATGGAGTTCACAACCTTGGAGAGCTAGACTCAAGTTATATATTTCTTAAAGCCCCTGAGTTTGAACTGTTCTTAGATTTGGATGAATTAACTCAGAAAAATAGTCAGTTTTTAGATGTTTGATAGATATTCTATTATGCATTTACTTTTTGTTAATATGTATTATTTACTTATCCAATTATTGTTGACAGCAAATGCTGCATACAGTATGTTAGCATGCTTTCTGCTTCTATGTAGTCAGTTATGATTTTAACAATGTTATGTGAAATATAGTGAAGTCAGAAAGGAGGCAAGTTTCACTAGTGAATAGGAACTCCGAGTTAATTTCTGACTGACTTTCAAAAAAAGAAATCAGAAGCCCCTTCCCCCTTTCTCTTTCTGAGTGTCTCTCTGTGTCTCTGTGTCTGTATCTCTCTGTCTTTGTCTCTCTGTCTGTCTCTATCTCTGTCTTCTCTCTTCCCCTTTCCTTCTCCCTCTCCCTATATGTCTCCCTCTCCCTATCCTTCTCTTTATCTCTCTCCCTCTGTCCTTCTTTCCTTCCCTCCTCTCCCCTCACTATCTGTCTCATTCTGTCTCTTTCTCTGTCTCTCTCTCACATGCATGTGTGTGTGTGTGTGTGTGTGTGTGTGTGTGTGTATGTGTGTGTGTGTGTGTGTGTAGAAAAGAAAGTATCTCACAGAAAAGGAAAAAAAGTTTCAAGTGAGTTTTTGACATTTATTTTACTTTCTGCCCTATATTTGCTTAACCATGAGTCACATTGTTTCAGAGGAGGTTCTCAGCAAAGATAATATTGAAAAGAATCAAAGATTCTTTTCAATCTAATAGTCTGGGAGAAAATGAATAGGCAAGGAATATAACTGACATAAGGGACAGGTTTTTAAAAATTAATTCTTAAGGAAAAATTAACAGCTTAAAAAAAGTTACAGAGTACTAAGATGGACTTTTCTTCTTAGCTGTGCAGCTCTTATTTCTACAAATAAAAGCTTCTCAATTGTTTAGAATAAGATTATGCTCTCTTAAAGGCTATTCTACATGTTGGGGCAATAGAAACAGAATTAAAGAGATTCTGGAAGTTGAAGTTTAGGAAGTATTGTGATTCAGAAAGGCTTTGGTAATATGTCAGCTTCCCCCCCCCAAAAAAAAAAATCTGTAGGAAATTTACCAAAGTCACAAAAATTAATAGCTGTTTATCACAGTCACTTTGAAAATCACAGCAATTTCCTTTAAAGTAGAGAAGTATATACACATTTGGGGGAAATGTCAAGACTACTTGGGGCAGACTTTTAAAATTTCTTTCCTCATTTGTGTTTGTAAAACCTATTTATTGTTTTATGTGTTTGTTTAACACTAGTTTTTCATCTCCTTAAAGAAAGACAAAAATGAGCATTCCAAGGGATTCTTAGGACCATTTCTTGCCTCTCCCAGTACAAACACTATCTCCCAGTACAAACACTAGCTTCTTAGAGGAGAAAGCAAGTTGAAAGGAGAGAGCTATCAGATCCATGTCACTCTCCTCCTTTCCATATTGATTTTTAAGATCTTTCTACTCAAAACAAATTCTTGTCTTAGAAAAAAGTTCTTGATAAAGATTTATATCTTTTATATTCTCAAGGACTTCCCTTATCTAAATTATACTCGAATCCATATAAATAGCAAGGACATTTCCTTATAATTTTAGTGAATTCTAACAATTTGACTGATTATTTCACCATTTTCAGAACTGCTAACTCAATTATTTGCCAGTGTCAGGATTTTCCCTAAAATATATCAAATATTTCTTGAATGTGTTTTCAAAATTTAGAACTGGAAGGGGTCAAGGGGTCTTGGAGTCTGTGGAGTATTTGATCTTACAGATGAGAAGTCTGAGGGCTAGACTTATAAAGTATCTTGCATAAAACCACAAAGTTAGTAAATGACAGCAGAGAAATTTGTACTCACATCTTCTAAATTCACAGTTAGTTCATTTTTTTCTATTGGAACACACTACTTTTTATATGGAAAATGGCACAGGATGCTGAAACTTACCATTTAAAGTCTTCCTTCTTATTTGGTATTAATCATGTTTCATTGATATTTTGATCATTGCTTTTATGAGATCCCACATTTTACATCCCTTCCTTATATATTTAAAAGCAGAAAATATCTGATTTTCTTTGTTGTTATTGTTTTCAGTTGTGTTCAACTCTTTGTAATCCCTTTGGGGATTTTCTTGGCAAAGAAACTGGAATGATTTGCTATTTTTGTCTGCAGCTCATTTTCCAGATGAGAAAATTGAGGTAAATAGGGTTAAATGAATTACCCAAGGTCACACATATAGTAGGTATCTAAGGTTGTATTTAAACTCAGGAAGATGAGTCTTCCTGACTCCAGGCCCAATGCTTTATTCATTGTCTAACTATCCCAAAGTTTCTGTAAGTATTTTTAAATTCTCCTGCTTTAATATAAGCCCACAAAATCTGTTCTAACTCTATTTTGCAGAAGAGGATGTTATGAGCAAAGTCCATATAGAAGGACCTTCTTTTCAGAGGTCCTCAACCTGGAGTTCACAAACTTTTTAAAAATACACATAAAAATAACTATATTTCAATACAATTGACTTTCTTTGTCATTCTATGTATATTATTTCATGCATTTTAAAATCTTGTTCTGAGAAGGGATGTGTAGGTTTCACCAGATTCAAGAGAGGTCTCCATCCCTCTCTCTCCCTGTCTCCCTCTCCCTTTCTCCCTCTGCCTCTCTCACTCTCTCCCTCTGCCTCTCTCCCTCTGCCCCTCCCCCCTTCTCTCTCCTTCTTTCCCTCCTTCCCCCCTCCTCCCTTCCCCTCCCTCTTTCAGTGGATAAAAAAAATTATATTGCCAAATTATTACATTTAGTTGAATGGTCAGCTCATTGAATTAGTCCTTTAGGGTATATTCTTAAGAAAGACTGCAGATTAATAATGAACTGGACCCACAACTGAAGAAGGGGGAGGAGGATACTTAGGTTTTGTTTGCGTTTTATTAAGCACTTTCAGTTTTTCCCAACAATGCTATTTCTATGGCAGAATCCCATTATATTAACCATAAGTTCTCCTGAAAAGACTATATGGTTGTGAATTATGGAACATCACAATCTCATGAAAATCATGATTGCGGTTACCTAAATAGGCAAAGTAGAGTTTCATGGTAGATTTAAGTAAGTTGAACTATTTTATTACCAAAGATTGCGCACTTTGACCATGCAAGTTATGTCATATACATCACTGAGGAAAAAAATATATATATATCAGTGGTAAACAGAATAAATCAAATATGCTGCAACATGAATGAAGCATAACAAATGGCTATGCTGAATGTCACACTGGCATTTACAAAATATTAAAAGAACCAGAAGAAACCTTCTAGCACATTGAATAGATTGGACAAAGATCACATAGGATAAGAAGGCATAGAGGAGTTGCAGAATGTCCTATTGGAAGGGAAGGAGTAAGGAAGAGAAGAAGGAAAAGGAAATAAGCATTTATATAGTACCTATTTTATGCCAAGTACTGTGCTCTGTGCTTTCTCAAATATTATTTCATTTGATCTCCTCACAACAATCTTGCAAGGTAGATCTCATTATTATATCTATTTAGTAGTGAAAGAAACTTAAACAATAGATTAAGTGATTTGCTCAGTGTCATAAAGCTAGTAAATAAAGAAGTCTAGATTTGAACGCAGATCTTCCTGATTTCAAATCCGGTGCTCTATTCATTGGACCACTAGCTGTTACTAGAGAGGAAATACTTACCACGATTGAATATAAATCCCTTAATGACATTTTTAGACATAGAATTCAACTTAAAAATTCAGGATAACTGAGTTAAAATCCCTCTTCTTCCACTTACTAGATGTATGATTTGGAGTAAATCTTTTAAGAATCCTAGGATTTTGGAATTGAAAGGATGCTTCTAAGAGTTCAAGTTTCCTTCTCTATAAATGAAGACAATAACCTGTAGTACATATCTCACAGGATTGTTGAGATAATCAAATGAGATAATGAATATAATATAATTAGAAAAATTTTTTGCTCTATAAATGACAGTTGTCACTATTCTGAACCTGAGTTTTCTTCTCTTTAAAATAGAGATAGCAATACCTGCTCTACTTAGATCACAGAGTTCTAATGATTTTGATAAATTATATATATATGTAGAAAAGTTATATAAATGGCACCAATTATTATTGTTGTTGTCAAATTATGCCCGCAGTGAGAGAAAACAGTCCCACTAGGGGTTCAAAAATACCCTGAGCTGGATAATTTTTAAATGGCAGCCAAATTTAATATTTGTAGCTAGAGGATCCAGATGGAGAAAAGGATTTTAATTGGTTATGTGCCTGTCCCTAAGCAAAATTATATAGTCATTGAAGTTTCATCTTTTGAAACTGCCCCTATTTCTGAATACTAATTTCCCATATAAACTCTTTCCCTCCCTTTTTCCTTCTTTATATTTCTCCTTCCTTCCTTCCTTCCTTCCTTCCTTCCTTCCTTCCTTCCTTCCTTCCTTCCTTCCTTCCTTCCTTCCTTCCTTCCTTTCTTCCTTCCTTCCTTCCCTCCTTCTTTCTTTCTTTCCTTCCTTTATTCCTCTTTTCTCTCCCTCCCTTCTCTTCTTCTGTGCACCTAAATTCAATTCACTTAAAATTCGTGGCATCAATTCCCAGATCATGGTCTTCTTTGAGAATAAAGGACAAGCAACAATGACCTATGGTTATGATGTAGGCAAGTCATTTAATCTCGAAGGGCCTCAGTTTTCTTCTCTTTAAAAATGAAAGAAGTGAACTAAATAATGCCTAAGGTACTTCTAGATCTAAATAATTCTCTTCCAAACATCTAGGCCTATCAGAAAGCAATACTATATAGAAGAGTGACATCAGAACTATCACATTCCTTGTAGTTTATGTCTTTTAAATTACTTAGAAAGAACATAAATTATATATTTATAGACATAGATTTGGAGCTAGAAAGTAGGAAGTTATCAGCTCTGAGCCCCTTATTTTATGTATAGGAAAACTGAATTCTGGAGGGATTGTGACTTACCCAAGTTTTCATAAATAAATAATTGCTCAGATTTGAATCTAGGTCCTCAGACTCCAAATCTAATATTATTTCTTTGATATACCCCTTATCTCTTTTTTTGTTTTCAACTCTCTATGATAGTAATACTTAACACATCAACAACTGTTTTGAAAGCATTTGCTACAACACAATAGGGGAATAGATTGTAGAGATTAATCATTTCTCCAGCATTTGGATTTAGCATACTTGTTCCAGGACCAGAATTGCTTTTTTTTGGCTTTGTGTATCTATGTCCACAGAGATTATTGTAGAGGGCCAGAAACAACCACTGCATACTGCATAGTTAAATAAATGGGTTTAGGAACAAAAGTTGAGACCCTGAAGGATACAATGAAATCTATGTCAGCCTTGACCCCAATAAGTATAGTGACAAATTTAAAGACGTAGAGGGGAAAGAGCACTGGTCTGAGAGCCACAAGTTCTATCCTCATTAACCATGAGACTTTGAGCATGTCATTTAATATTACTGACCCTCCATTTCCTCATTAGTAAAAATCAAAGGGGAGGAGGAAAGTTGGTCTAGGTGATCACTAACATCTCTTCTGATATTACTATTCTAAAAACTAGAGAATAATATGTGGTTAAAAGATTTGATGGACCAAATTCACTATGGACAATATACAACTTCTCTAAAATAATAGGAAAACCAGCAGTCTCAATCTCTGCCATTCACTAGATAGTCTTCCTGAGTAATGGTGAATTCTTTGACCTAAATATTGTAGGAATCTCCAATTTTGCTTTTCTCCTATAGACACTGTCATAAATTAGTATTATGTCTGAAGTACAGAAATTATAACTAAAAGTCAACATGTGTTCATGTCAGTAAAAAGGGAATAATCATTGGAAAATACATTCATTAGAATATGTTTATGAGTTAATTGTTAACTAAAAATTTCTGCTATTCACATTATAAGTTGCAATTTAATATTTTTAATTATGTCTCAGTAGAAACACAATATTTGGAATTTTAGGTGTATATGAATTACACTAGTCTTGTATTTCACAGTGTGATACAACCTTTAGTCAATACTTTCAAGAGGACAGTTCATAGGAACTCAGAATTTCACTTAAAGTCAATAAATAGTTATCCTTCTCCATAGGAAAAGGGAGAGAATCAATGAATTTATGACTAAGTGTAAAAATCCAATATGTTGAACTCTTTTACATTCAAAACTTCAACTCTGAATAAATTATCTTCAAATAAATGAAGGATAGATCTTGAATCAATTAGAAAGTAAGATGGTAGAGTGGATATAATATTGTGTTTGGAGGAAAAGGTAGACATAAATTCAATACATACCTTAACCATTTAATGATCATGTGACTCTCAATTAGTTACTTAGCTTTTTATGTGGATATGATAGTATAAGGCCCCTTTTTCACTTTTTAAATTGTTTTCCTTGAGATCTTGAAATTTTGTTCCTCCAAATGATTTTCCCCCCTAACACTATAGATAATCCTTTGGCACTTTGGTATGGGACTAATTAAGAAGACCAGTGAAAGTACTATTGTTATTTTTGTTATATTGATCCAGCCTTCCCAAGAACAATGATTATTTCACTAATTATTTAGGTTTGTCTTTATTTCTGTATTCTATTGCATTCCTTAGCCAAATATTTTATTTATTCTGTAATGTTTTTAAATGGAATTTCCAATTCTAGCTCTTCCAGCTAGGTTTTGTTGATGATAACAGACATGCTGTCAGTTTACATGGATTTATTTTATATCTTGCAAATTTGCTGACAATATTGTTTCAATTAATTTTTTGTTGGCTTTGAGGTTCTATAGATTATAACATCATTAGAAAAAAAGATAGTTTTGTTTCCTCTCTTCATATATTTATTCTTTCATTTTTTTCCTATTTTCTTATTGTAGTTAGTATTTTTAGAACTATGTTAAATAATAGTGTATTTAAACTACATCTATGCTACACATAGTTCCCTAAGAGTTACCTCAAAAGTCACAGAGTAGTTGTGGTTACACACTAGTGAAGGGAATTTCAATATAGGAAAAGCTGAAATAACAAATTGTCCACATATTGCTATATGAAAGCCTGTTCCCTGTATGCTAGAAGTCAGTGTCAATCTTAGGAAAAACTGTGAAAAATGAAAGTGTTTAGAGATACGGCATCACCTATTTGAGCTTGTTCCAGCTTTCATAATACTCCCATAATTTTTTCCCCTCTGAGGCCTGGCTTCCATTCATCCCACATCAAAACATTTTGTCAAGAAAGGCTCTCATACCAGTCATTTAAAATTTAGCATGAATTTGTCTTTGTTACTTCCCCCTGGGTGATTTTGCTTTTTTAAAATAAAATTTTCTTTAAAGATGTTTTAGTGACCTGTGGAGATTTTTTTTTTTTCAAACAAGAAGACTTTCTAAATCCAGATAACCATTTGAATCACCTACCTATAAATCTGACCTTGCTGATACATTTGTAAAAGTTCCATCATTAGCCATGTCATAATACATACATTTTGATTAAGAAGTTAAGAAAGTAACTTTATAATTACATAGAATAATCATTCTGAGGTTCTTTGCTTATCTTATTTAATAGCTTCATTTATGGAAAGCATTTTGCTGTTATTAGATTTGTTACTTATTACTAATTTTGGTCATTTTCCCCTAAGATAAAATATACTTATTTATCTGAGAGGGGAAGCTGAAAATATACCATAAATATCATGATATTGCAATAAGAAACAGAATCCAGTAGATTATGCAAATCGACTCAAAATTTTTGTCCCAAAATAAAAACCTGATTTTATCTCAAAAAGAAAATATATCATGAGGTTAAGTCTGTCCTGACAAAGATTTCAAAAAGTAAATTTTTCTGATTTAGAACAAAAATAAATTTTCTTAAATAGTTAAGTAGAGAATGAGAATGTCACTTGTCCCTAAAGAGGCAGCTGGTAGTTTAGCATGATTTTCCCCTGTATCCACTCAGTTCCACTCCTTACCACTACAAAAAGAGCTGCCACAAACATTTTTGCACATATGGGACCTTTTCCCTCTTTTATAATCTTTTTGGATATAGACTGCTGGATCCAAAGGTCTGCACAATTTTATAGCCATCTGAGTATAGCAGAGGAACTCTGAAGGTCATTTTCTAACCCTGTTCTAGCCCCAGTTTGATATGGGAAGTTGGCTCTTTGCTGAATCCATTTCTTCAGTTATAAAAAGAGGAAAAAAAAATTTTTAAGTGATTTTTGGTGGACTCTGGGTCAACATTACTTTGTATATATTTGATTGCCTGTTGTCTCCTCCATTAGATTATAAGATCCTTGAGGGCTTGTTCAGTCATTTAGTCATGTCTGACTCTTTTGATATAGTTTGTGATTTTTTTTTTTTTTTTTTTTTTTTGGCAAACATACTGGAGTGGTTCCTTCTGCATTAGATTAAGGCAAATAGAGGTTGAATATATTGCCCACAGTCACACAGCTAGTAAATATCAGAGATCCTATTTGAACTCAACTCTTCCTGTCTCCCGGCCCAGGACTCTACTCCCTGAACCACCACCTGCCTCCTCCTTGAGGTCAGGGATTATTTTTAAATTCTTTTTGAATACCCTTTGTTTATCACAGTGCCTGACACATAATAGGAGCTTAATAAATGTTGATTGAGAAAAGAGCAAATATGGGGGGAAGGTGAAATGGAAAAACAATAGTAGTATTTTGATATTGGAAGACTATTATATGAAAAAGTATTTGTTCCACTTAGCCCAGAAAAGAGAATAGGCATAATAGAAGAAATAGAGAAGTGCTTTTCAGTTTCACATAAGAAAATCCCTCCCAGTGAAAGCAATTCCAAGTTAGAACAGGAAGCTTTGGTGGTAGTGGGTTTCCTTTCACCTGAGCTTTTCAAGTAAAGGCTGGATACCATTTGTTAGAGATGTTGCAAAAGCAACTTCTGTTGAGATTCGGGTTATAACTGATGGCCTCTGCGGTGCCTTCCAACTCTTAGACTTTGTAATAATACATCTACCAGAGAGTATCTACAAATAGACTTGTGATATTTTGTCAGATTTTGTAGCAGTTTTGACCCTAACCATACAAATCAAATGGAAAATAATTTGTGATTTTATTTTGTTATCAGTATAATATTCCTGCCACTTTGACTTTTTGCAGAAGAATTTACAGGAGCAAGTTTTCCCTAATTGCCTCAAAACACTCAACTATAAATCCACCTTGACATTTACCACCAGGAATTTTTCAATCCTTGTTTATGCAAGGAAATCATTTCCAGATGCACGGTGCTGCCTGACCCATTCCTTCCCCCCCTTCTCAAATCGATGAGGAACTTGGCAAAATCTCTGAACCAAGTTGATTTCTTCTTTTATACTTGGTAACATCAATGTAAAGGCAGACACAAAGGTGAAAAATATGTTTGAAAATATGGCTCAGGCTTAAGAAACAAAGGAGGCCAAAGGTATATAGAACATTTCCAAACTCCATGCCTCTGTGTCTAATACTTTCTTTTAAAATAGATTTAAACTTTCTGGAAATGGTGAGAGCACCAAAGGACATCATTAGAAATGAGATTATATATTAACAGACATGAAATGATTCGTTATGGATATGGAAATTGTATCACAATAAACTGTTTGTATACCATTGACCTATAGATGTCAAAATCAACAATAAATCAGAAGAGATAAAGGTGAAAAGACACTGAAAGGTAAAAGTATCCCTATTCTCCCCTCCAAACTTTGAAGCATAATCTCACACATACTGCTTTGTTGCCTGAATTCCCTACTTTTTACTCAGTCTGCCATAACCATCATTCAGTTAGTCCATCTCTAGGATTATTACAGAATTTTGGCCAGACAATAAGTGACTTGTCTAGGGTCACACAGCTAGTAAGTGTTAACCAAGTGTCTAAGGCTGGATT
The DNA here is from genome assembly GCF_902635505.1 of Sarcophilus harrisii. Lineage (NCBI taxonomy): Eukaryota > Metazoa > Chordata > Mammalia > Dasyuromorphia > Dasyuridae > Sarcophilus > Sarcophilus harrisii. The sequence continues at coordinate 168,730,543 of NC_045430.1, forward strand.
TAAACTCAAGTCGACCTGGCTTCCAGGCCACTGCTCAATCCATTGTGACACCTAGCTATCCTAGGAGAATAGCCTTTTAACTTTCTCCCTCCTTCCAGTATCTCTCCAGTCAAGTTATAATAATGACAAAATGACACTCCTAGTAAGTCCATCCAACCACTCTCAAGCTCAAAAACTCCAGGGTGTCCTCAGTGTTTGCTGAATAAAATATAAATTATTTAGTTTGGCATTCAAAACTCTCTTGAATCTGATTCCAGCCTAGATTTTCAGCTTTTTTTCATACTTCTTCTCTTCAGGGATTCTATATTCTCCGCTGCCTGGACTATTAGCTGTCCTTTGCTTTTATCTGTCTTCTCAATTTGATTGAATTTGACAAGCATTTATTGAGAATCATTTATGTGTTAGAGATGTCAGGGATAGAAAGACAAAATGAAATAATTCAAGTCTTCAGTGATCTTGCATTCTATTGGCACCTCTCCTATTTCTGTTCCTTTGTGAATACTAGTCACCATATTTGACTCCATCTCTATATAGTTATTATGCACATACTCTATGCAATTCACTCTATTGGAGACCATAAAAATTCATAAATCACCTCTGAGGTTGCACTGATATCTAAATCTAAGATCCTACGATCACCTAGACCAACTCCCTTATTTTAGAAATGAAGAAATAAAGACCAAGAGGAAATGAATTATTTTTCCTGGGTTATAAATGTAGTAACAACAGAGCTGGGATTGAACCCTCATTCTCTGATTCTAGTCTAAGTGCTCTTTTCTCACTATAATTAAAATCATAAGCTCCTTGAATGCAGAGTTTATGTGATAAAATCAACCTTCTCTCCCAATTTTGATTATAAGGAAATAGGGAACTAGAGAATGATTTCTTCAGAGTCAAAGTATAGGGGTAAGCAGCAAAGATAGGATTTGAATCTTGTCCTCTGCTACCAAATCCAGCACTTGTTCCACTAAATCATATTACCTCACTTTTAAGATTCTTTCCAGCTCTAGAGCCTATGAGGAAGAATATGGGGATGTTGTAAAACAATGGGGAGCTTTAGATTTCTTTTATTAATGGATGACTAATTGGTGACTGTCATGTCAATTAGTCACAAAAGTATCAAATGACTCACCAGTTAAATCTACAAAGATGGAGGGGAAACATTAAGCCAATCAGTTGTCTGGGCTCCCTTTATTAGAAACTAATTCACTATTTTGCTGGGAGCCTTCTTTCCCAAATAGCAGAAACAACAGAAGCAGCGAAAATATTTTACTTCACAAATGCAGAGCAACTCCAAAAGGGCCATTTGTTGACCAGAAGCCAGGGAATATAAAGCGTGAAAAGACTAAGCCCTATATCTCTAACTTCCTATTACCAACCAAATATCCTGTTCCACACTTCTTCCTATTAATGTGTGACTTACAGCTTCAAACTTGGTATAGATTTAGTTCAAATCATTGTCGGCTGTCATTACTTTTCTTGTAAACTGACTCTTTCTCCTCTATTCAATCTTTTTCTATTTATCAATAAGAGGTAATAAATATTTTCATAATCAATAAGTGACCAGATTTAGAGTATTAGAAAAAGCTTTATTAAAAAATGAAGACTCTTAAGGGCACACTTTTTTTGTTAAAGCTTTTTATTTACAAAACATATGCATGAATAATTTTTCAGCATTGACCCTTGCCAAACCTTCTGTTCCAATTTTTCCTCTCCTTCCCCCAACTCCCCTCCCCTAGATGGCAGGTAGTTTAATACATGTTAAATATGTTAAAATATATGTTAAATCCAATGTATGTATACATATTTATACCATTATCTTGCTGCACAAGAAAAAAATGGATCAAGAAGGGAAAAAAACTGGGAAAGAAAATGAAATGCAAGAAAATAACAACAGAAAGAGTGAGAATGCTATGTTGTGGCTCCCACGGTCCTCTCTTTGAGTATAGATGGCTCTCTTTATAAACGAATAATAGAAATTGGTTTGAATCATCTCATTGTTGAAGAGAGCCATGTCCATCAGAATTGATCATCATATAGTCTTGTTGTTGTCATGTACAATGATCTCCTGGTTCTGCTCATTTCACTTAGCATCAGTTCATGTCTTTCCTCTTTGAAATCATATTGATCATCGTTTCTTACAGAAAAATAATATTTCATAACATTCATATACCATAATTTATTCAGCCATTCTCCAATTGATGGGCATCCACTCAGTTTCCAGTTTCTAGTCAATACAAACAGGGCTGCCACAAACATTCGTGCACATACAGGTCTCTTTCTCTTCTTTAATATCTCTTTGGGATATAAGCCCAGTACTAACACTTCTGGATCAAAGGGTAGGTACAGTTTGATAACTTTTTGAGCATAGTTCCAAACTGCTCTCCAGAATGGCTGCATGTATTCACAATTTCAACAACAATGTATCAGTGTCCCAGTTTTCCCACATCCCCTCCAACATTCAGCATTATCTTTTCCTATCATCCTTGCCAATCTGACAGGTGTATAGCAGTATCCCAGAGTTGTCTTAATTTGCATTTCTCTGATTAATAATGACTTAGAGGACCTTATCATGTGACTACAAATAGTTTCAATTTCTTCATCTGAAAATTATCTCTTCATATCCTTTGACCATTTATCAATTGGAGAATGGCTTGAACTATTATAAATTTGAGTCAATTCTCTATATATTTTAGAAATAAGGCCTTTATCAGATCCTTTGAATGTAAAAATGTTTTCCCAGTTTATTGTTTCACTTCTAATCTTGTCTGCATTAGTTTTGTTTGTACAAAAGCTTTTCAATTTGATATAATCAAAATTTTCTATTTTGTGATCAATAATGATCTCTAGTTCTTCTTTGGTCACAAATTTCTTCTTCCTCTACAGGTCTGAGAGGTAAACTATGTTATGTTCTTCTAATTTATTTATAATCTCATTCTTTTATCATTATTATTATTATTATTTTATTTCATAGCTTTTTATTTACAAGTTATATGTATGGGTAATTTTACAACATTGACAATTGCCAAACCTTTTGTTCCAATTTTTCCCCTCCTTCCCTCCACCCCCTCCCCTAGATGGCAGGATGACCAGTAGATGTTAAATATATTAGAGTATAAATTAGGTACACAATAAGTATACATGACCAAACAATTATTTTGCTGTACAAAAAGAATCGGACTCTCAAATATTGTACAATTAGCCTGTGAAGGAAATCAAAAATGCAGGCAGGCAAAAATATAGGGATTGGGAATTCAATGTAATGGTTCTTAGTCATCTCCCAGAGTTCTTTCACTGGGCATAGTTGGTTCAGTTCATTACTGCTCCATTGGAACTGTATAATCTCATTCTTTATGCCTAGATTATGAACCAATTTTGACCTTATGTTGGTGTACGGTGTTAAGTGTGGGTCAATGCCTTGTTTCTGCCATACTAATTTCCAATTTTCCCAGCAGTTTTTGTCAAATAGTGAATTCTTTTCCCAAAAGCTGGGGTCTTTGGGTCTGTCAAATACTAGATTATTAAATTTATTGACTATTTTGTCCTTTGAACCTAACCTATTCCACTGATCAATTTGTCTATTTCTTAGCCAATACCAAATGGTTTTGGACTTCCTTTCTATTTTACTGTGGTTTAAAGGGCTAAAACTCTTAAAATGTGTGCTTGAATCAGACAACAGAGCACTTAAGGTTAATTACCTATTGGACAATGACTCTATTAGCATATGCTTGGAATTGCTCTTCTCACAGTTAATGCTGGCTCAATGTTTGAAGTTAAGAGAATTGTAGGTAAGGATTAAGGGGTGGGGTGAGAGAGTTGAAAAACTTCACTTTGCAGCAAGATCAGGAGAAGGGAGGTTGGTGCTGAACCTGTGGCTGTTTGTCTATCTCCTTCACTTCTCCCCCTGAAGACCAAGGACTTTTGCTTATTCTGAGTCTGGCTGATCCTGAGGGCTCCAGGGAGCTAGTCTAGACTTTACACTGTGGCTAACTTATTTTTTCTCTTTGGGAAAGTTCAAGAACCCATGATCATTTTGTAACATCCATTGCTTCCCATTATAAATCACACCACCAACAAAATCAATTTGGCCTAACATGAGCACTGATCTGGAAGGTAGAGAAGCAGAGCCAAGGGAGAAGATTCAGTGGCTAAGTTCATGTGTCTCAGAGTGGGCCAGGCACATGTCTAGAGAGGGAGAGTTAGCTCAGGGCCATCTCTCTCTGGAGATTTGGCTAGGAGGAATATAGACTAAGCTGAGTATGTATTCTGTTATTTCCAGAGACTAGAAAGGTAGTAGACATGGCTCTTACCAAACTGCTTTCATAGAACTACTACAGGCATTCTGGGATAAAAAAGGACAGAGAGAGTTGCTAGTGCATTATTAAGTTGACACAATCTCCTCAGAGAGAGGGAATAGATTGCCAGGACAGAGTCAAGAAGATCTGAGTTCATATCTGGCCTCAGTCACTTTTGTGACTTGGGCAAGTCATTTAACCCTCTTTAATTGAGTTTTTTCATCTGTAGAATGATCTGAAGAAAGAAAACCACTTCAGTATCTTTGTCAAGAAAACCCCAATGGGGGTCACAAAGAGTCAACAACAGTCTCATTACTTAGTGGTTCATCAGAGAAACTTTCCTAAGGGTGTAGTGGTATTGTCTGGGCACCTGGCATGCAAATATTCCATGACATAGATATATATCTTTGTGCATTTCCAAGGATACTCTGCCTTATGGAGATCTGTGGCTTATAGCTGTGGTTTTTCTCTCTTAAACATCTTGTGTGCCATCCTTTGATCAATTTTAAGTTCAGTTGACTCTGTAATGACAAAACTATTGAGATATAGCCTAGTCTGTGTTGCTGCTGCCACCATAACTATGTGGTTCAGTGGATAGAATGCAAGACCTAGAGTCAGAAGAATCTGTCTCAGAATTTGAATCCTATTTCAGATATGCACTCCTCTATAAGTCAAAATTCCTTTTAGACACAATTTATTCACTTATAAAAAGAAGTTAGACTTGATGATCTCCAAGGCCCCAGCTCTAAATCTGAAATCATTATACTGAGATGTTGCCCCATCACCCCATGCAATCAATACCTTCTCTGTACCACTTATCCTCATTTCTACTTTCTCCTCTCCACCCCATTGCTATCTTGGGAACAAATATTGGGAAAGGAGGAGAGTGTCTGTCTTTCTGATATTTGTTCTCATGAGTCAGAGGACACAAAGAAGATTTCAACTGCAGGTCCGAAGGATCATCTAACTAAAATGTTTTCTATTTATGAAGACTTGATTTCTGGAATTTTATGATTATTTTCCTCATCTAAAACAATTCCTATTTCATTTCTTCCACCCCATCCCCTTTCAGTCAGCAGAATAAATAGAGTATTGAATATAATCACTTTCACAGTGTGATTTTTTAAATCATTCTAACAAAATGTTTGTGGCAAATTCCAAGTTACAAGGTCATAGATTTCTTAATCATGACCAACATTGTCTTTAACAGAGTTTCATCAAGAACTATAAATTGCAAAGTAGTGCCATCTGCTTCACATAGGTTTGTTGGCAGAAGGAGAAGCAAAGTTGTCAAGAGCCATAGTCTTAGGGTTTCTTCAAGATGGGTACTTCTAGAAGCCTGTGTGATTTCGTTATCCTGGGTTCTCGGTATCCCTTTGAATTTTCCATTCATTATGCACTTGATTCTCATCTAAACTCTTATTTAGAAGTCATTTATGAAAGCTTCTAAGTTTCATCATTAGTTATTATTCTTTTTTTCTTAACTGAATCTGAGGATCTCATCAGAAAGGTCACTCTTACTCAGGAACTTCTACTAGTACAGATTGGCAGTTACCCTGCAAATCATAGTGTTATTGTTTGTCCTTCATTCTTGAAAGGACCATGACATCAAAGAGGTGATGCCATGATATGCAAGTGAATTTGATTTAAGTGAGGGAGGCTGTGTAAAATCATCAGTCTCACTTTTTCCCCTGGAGCCATCTGAGTCCAATGGCCAGATATTTATCATGAAGACCAGGAGATTAAGTTACTAGCCTAGGACCACAGCCAGTATGCGTCTGACCCAGGACTTGAATTCAGGTCTTCCTGACTGAAAGTCAGTCCTCTATCTACTGTGGCATTGTGTTTTTCTAGTAGGGCCTTTCCATGGCACCAAGAAATACAGGCAGTCTCTGAATTATAAATGGACTGTATCCAAAAGTTTGTAAGTCAGTTGTTTGGAACTGGCAACAAATGGGAAACTATAGAAACCATATGATAAATGACGGTTGGGATCTCAGGCCAGCCCACAAAACACTCTTTAACCCAAAATGGACCTAAAGCATAGTACTTAGAGGACCATAGAACCGTTATTAAGTCACTCTGTATTCATTGGGAGACAATATGTGCTGAATTCCAATTTGGCATGCCAAGTATATGGTCTCGCTGGTACAGGTTCTGGCAGCTGAAATCATGACTTTTTGATGTTCAAGCCACTGGCAACTCCCAAATCTGTGGTAATAATTCCATCTGGAGAGAGGTGTTGAGGAGCTGGGAGAGGGGTTCTGAAATTACTGGGGCATTATGGCTTTGGACACAGTGAAGAGGAGGAAGAGGAGAACAAAGTAGAAGAGGAAGAGGAGAAGGACAGAGCCTAGGACTAATGAAAAGGAGTGTCTGCAGTTCAAGATTTTCCCCTTCTCCCTTTCTTATTTTATGCTACTACTTGTATTTTCCTTTCACATCATTCTCTTTTTGACAGGCCCTGTAAAAAATAGAATCTGAGGCTACAGTGGAATAGGGCTAGAAAGAGTGAGAGCAGCAGCTTCCATAAGGATGTCTCTACTCCCTCCCTCCCTATCAGTGCTACAAAAGACATTACTGACTAGTGCTTTGTTGTGGAGGAAGAAGACTATAGAGGACCTCAGAATGGAGAATGGAAGCTATACCTCTTGATAAAATGGGGTGTGGGCTCCCTTTCCATTTCTGCTTCTCCTTCATCATCAGTCCTTTCTAACCATTGCTGAGCATAAATCTGGACATCCCTGTAGTGAAGTGAGAATCAGGGACTAGGGCTAGTAAGATAAGGATCATCATTAGGACTATCTAACCTAGTAATGGAAAGCATATGGGATCTGGAGGCTAAAAACCGAGTTTCAAATCCAGCATTGTCATTTTCTGTGTGAAGCTTTTTGAATTGGTTAATTCCTTCTTAGACCCCAGAATCTTTGTTGGTTAAATTAAAGGATCAGACAAGATGGTTTTCCAAAGTCCTTTCCAGATGAAAACCTATGATCCTCTTAGCTTAGTCATAAGGTTAAGCATAGGGAGTTGGTGTCAGAGAAAAGGACGAGGAGGGGAAGGAAAATCCAACAGTGAGTGATGAGGACAAGAGATTAGAATCCCATCATGCATTTCTGCTGATGTACCCTTTGAGATTAATCCATATTCTCCTTCTACATCCCTCTAACTGTTTATTACTATGGTGTCATCAGCAGTGTAGATAGGGCTGTATTTCAATGGCTTTGTCATTAAAGAGTCACTTGAACTTAAAATTGGTCAAGGGTGGGCATGGTACACAAGATGTTTAAGAGAGAAAAACACAGATATAATGCACAGTTCTTCATACGGCAGAGCATCCTTGGAAACGCACAAAGATATGTCTATATCATGGAATATTTGCATGCCAGCAGCCTAGACAATATAACCATACCCCTAGGGCAGTTTTCCTAGAACTCCTCCCTTGGTAAACCACTAAATTTGAGCTAAGGTAATGAGATTATTGTTGTTCATTTGTATAAGTCATGTCCAGTTCTTTGTGTTCCCCACTGGGGTTTTCTTGGCAAAGATACAGAAGTAGTTTTCCTTCTCCAAATCATTTTATATATAAGGAAACTGAGGCAAGGGGGTGACCTTTTTTCAGTTTTTAAAATGTTATTTAACATTTTATTTTCCCAATTAAAAGTAAAAAACAATTTTAACTTTTCTTTCACATTTTGAATTCCAGATTCTCTCCCTTCACCTTGCATTGAGAAGGCAAATATTTGATGTAGTTTATATATGTGTGGTCATGCAAAACACATTTCCATGTAAGTCATTCTGTAAAAGAAAACACAGCCAAAAAAAAGAAAAGAAAGTAAAGAAAAAGTATCTTTGATCTGCATCCAGACTTTACCACATTCTTATTTAAGAAAAATCTCATCTTCTGATTCTCCAAAACCTAAAAATGTTGGGCTAGGCAAGACCCAAGCACCAGTGCAAAACTTGACCTCAAATGAAATAATATTTATAAAGTACATATTCCTATGTCTGGCATATAGTAGGCACTTTATTCCTTCCTTCCATTCTTCTTTCAAAAATGTGCATTGAGCACCCACTAGGTGAACTTTTGCTGTTGTTCAGTTATTTCAGTCCTGTCTAATTCTTTGTGACTCCATATGGGATTTTCTTGGTAGAGATACTAGAATGGTTTACAATTTCCTTTTCCAACTCATTTTACACATCAGGAAACTGAGGCAAACCTGGTGAAATGACTTTCCCAAGGTCACACAGTGTCTGAGGCCAAATTTGAACTTAGAAAGATGAGTTTTCCTGACTCTATACCCAATGCTCTGTCCACTTACAATTCCTCTGGATTTGTGTTTGGTCATTGTGTTGATCAAAATTCCTAAAAGTTTCCACGTTATTTGTCTTTATAATGTTATTGTTATAATATAAATTGTTCTCCTGGTTCTGTTCACCTCAATTTGTATTCAGTTCATACAAGTCTTTCCTAGCTTGTCTAAAACTACACTCTTCATCATCTCTTTTGTCAACAGTGGAATCTTGGGGTCTACCTCAAAGAGAATATAAATAGCAACCATTTCTGTTTTGACCAGAAACCTGAGGGAATTCCCCTTCCAGATTTATTTATTTAGATTTCTTTTTGTGTGTAGGTACCTAGGGGTAGGTACCTAGATGAAAGAGAATATTCTTTGTCTCAACTGCTATCTAGCCTCTGGCTCTGGAACAGAAAGTGAGACAGGTGACCTTGAACAGTCTTCCCTCCCTTAAATCCAATTACTTGAAAGTCATAGCATCAAGATATCATGATCCTCTTTGAGAATGAAGGCCAGAAAAACAACTGTCTACTCATGCTCATTTTTCTATACTGAGAAACATGTTTATTATTCCATTATTGTTCCTATGCACCCTTCTGCCCCTTTAGGGTTGCTTTGTTTATAGCACCCTTATCTGTCTTATCATTTAACTTTCTTCCTCTTCTACTTAGCTTCCATGAATACATCTCTCTATACACCTTATACTGGGGTATTTTTGGCACCTTGGTGAACGAATGGTTGGATCTTTAGTGAACCTGAATTCCCTCTCCACTAATGCATATCATATTAAGTATAAGCCTTTTCATCCTATATGATTCTTGTCCATGCTTACTTACAAATCCTTCAGAAGAGATCTAGACATGATGGAGATCTTCCTTTTCTTCTTCTATTATCTCAGGAGTACCAATGTACCAGTTGGGCTGAGCATCTGTTTGTTCTTATTTTAGTCATATGTCTTGTTGTCTTCCTTTTCTAGTAATAGATGTCTGCTACAATGTCTATTCCACCTTTTTGTGCATTCAAGTTATAGTTGCTAACATTTTGTAGTCTACTTATTGTGCCTACCATGCAGGTTTCCGTTGTTCTTTGGATTTTTTTTATCATGTTATTTCTTTTCAAGTTTCCATGTATTTCATGACTCACTACTATATAGCTTCACTGGGAGAATTTTTTTTGTAAAAAAGAGTTTTCAAACAGCTAGCTGGTTGGTATTGTTGAACTGTGTTGCACATTTCCCAAATGTCATGCCAGATGATCACCTACTCAATTATGCATTCAGCTCATTCATTGCCCATCCAACAGATCCAGACAGGTCATTTGTCCAGCTATTTGTCATACTTTGGGACAATATACATTTTTCATCTACTTTGTTTATTGTGTGAATGGTTAGATTTTTGTTTTTTCTTATACTATTGTAGATCTATTAGAAAAGTAGTATTCAGAGCTCAATACGCAATACAGTGCTACCTTTAAATTGTAATATAACATTTGTGGTACTTCCTTCTGTCAACTGGGAATCCAGAAAACCTACTATAGCTTTAAGATATTCTATCTATTTAGTTTGTGAATTCCTATCAATGTATTTACTTTTACTTGTCAGATAGAGGACACAATTAATTGAAGCAAATGTATTAATAGTATAATATGAAAAGTAGCAATAGGACATTTCTCTCATAAACCTGGCCCTATTTTTTAAAAATACTATTTGTAGGGAAAAGTAAATGAATACCCATTAGAATCATTCATAAAGCTTATTTCCAGGGAATATGTGTCCAGAATGTATACCTAAAAGGAGTAATTCATACTTTTGATATTGTGGAAAAGCCACTGGTGTTACCTAGTATTATTGTACTGTAATTTCTAGATCTATTGCTTTTCTATGCTGAGTTTGAACTGAGGTAAAGGGTTGCTTTCTTCCTTCTCTTCTTCCTTCTCTTCTCCTTCTTTTCCTCCTTTCTCTTTGTCTGTTTCTCTGTCTCTCTGTGTAATTATCTCACTCTCTGTCTCTGTTTATGATTTTCTTTCTGTCTCTTCTCTGCATGATCTTATGTCTTCATTTGAGGTGCAACCTTTTCTCCACTAAGATGAGAGGACTTTGTAATTGCTTTTAACTTATTACCCAAAGATAAAGTTTGAGTTTGTTTAAGAAAGGCAGGACCCTAACAGGCATTGAACTAATGGTAAAATGTTAGCGATTTTCATTTTATAAGAAATGGTATCTCTCAGTTCACAGAATCTTTGTCTTCAGGGGTAAGTTTTTGAGGAACACCGAACAACCAGCCGGCTAATCAGAATATACAAAATTTTGGCTGTCATTTTTTGAACTTCTGCCACCTAATATCAGGATCAATTTGTGCTAAATTTATGTTTGACTTAAGGGTAGAAAATCTCCATCTTTCTTTGATCACTTCTATTAGATTAAAATTTTTGGGCTTTGACATAAAATGAATCTATGCTACTATACTTGCTAAGTAGAGAGGTCTAGGTCATTGTTTTCTTTGCTTTTATTATGTGGATATGATTGGCAGTGAACCTATGAGGCTTTCAGAGACTCTTTGGGAACATTTAGAGACTCAGCATCAAAGAAAGATCTTTTATTTTGCTTGAGTAACACCAACAAACAATTGACAGTAAACAGTGCTAAATTTCTGTCGATAACTACATAATTATTACTGTGAATTTTGTCTGCATTACCATATTCAGCATTTAACATGGTCCAAGAACCTAAAACAATTCTATGAGATCTTTTTTAAACTTTTCTTAAACAATATAAACTTTTTCAGCTTTTCTTTGACAAGATAGAAGATGGCGGGTGACACTTTATTAAATGTAATCAGCACTGTTTCTTTTTTTAAAAGTGAAAATGACCCAGGCTAAGAATTCTATTGGAAAAAAAGTGGTTTCTAGACACCTTGAAAATTGCAAAGATCTTTTCTTAAAACTTGTGATTTTTTTGTTCTAAAATAAGAAGATATATTTGCAACTTTATAGCAACTTGCAAACTAAATCATTTGTGTTTTTGTTTTTTCAAACAGGTGGAGCACTTTCCAGACATTCCATTTCAACAGCCAGAAGTGAAAACATCTTCTCTGAAACAATTATATGGAGAGTCTTTCCAAATGTTTCATATTTTCTTGAAGAGGAAACTTCCAAAAGGAAGAGCTTATGTTCCAGTGCTGGTTTCAAGCCAAAATGTGAACAGATGAAGCTTGTTTCTAGCTCCATCTTATCTCCCTTTTTAAGACCTGTTTGTTCTACCTTTCAGTTCTACCTCACTTGGCTCACAACTAATGATCCTGTTGAGGTTAGGAACCGAATGTTGAGGTGTAGACCATATGTGTTGAGGTCTACATTTGGGATACCTAAATGCAATTAGGGTTTAGTTAAGGTCTAGTGGCGGGTTTGGGGTACAGGGAGTCAAACAGAGTTCCCCTGCAACCCCCTTAGATTCGGCGCAAGGATACGGCGGTATATGAGGTCTAGTAGCGGCGCGGATTCCCAGTAAAAGCATTTATTGGCCCAGAGAGCTAGATTAATAAAAGAGGTTTATTACTGAGTTTAGAAGTAGGAGATAGGTGAAGGTAGAGATAAGGAGGGCACTGGACAGAGGTTCCAGTGGACAGAGGGTCCTCACATGGCGACCATGTTTGGAATCTCTGCAAAGAGGGGTTCCCAATGTGGTCCTTTTAAGTCGGAGACTTAGCTGGAGGGGCTTTGGGGTGTAGCCCCAAAGTTGGCTCAGATCCGGGTGGGGCTGGGATAGGTCCAGACCTTCTATTGGAATTCAAAGGGACCAGGATTTGTGAGTCAAAGGGTAATTTACATTAGCTAGGGGGGTTGGGAATCAAAGATTGGAATCTTTCCCGCATCAATCCCAGATGCAAGATGAGCTGATAGACTAATGCCTGCCAACATTTTAACTGATAGAACCTGAAGGTGTTCCTACTCTCACTTGTATTTGTTCTAATTCATTGGATATGAAGACTGAAAAGCCCTACAAGTTCAAATAAATTAATCCCTAAACAATGTGATTTTAGGCATCATGACATTCACATTGAGGAATATTCAATGTTTGTGGGAAGGTTGGTTTTTCTATTACAATACAGAGGCCGTTACTTAGTGTACTGTACCTTTAACAAATTAAATGCCTATAATGTATCAAGCAATCAAAAACAACAAACCTATTGCGATAAACCTAGAGATACAAAAACCAAAAAAAAAAAAAATAGTCCTTGCCCTCAAGGGGTTTATATTCTACTGGAGAAGACAAATATGTATCTATATCTCTCTCTACATACATACATACATACATATATACACAAATGCATGTATATATGCATTGTCACCTAAAATTCATGTTAACTTTGGATATCTTAAATATATGTGTACAAATATGACATGCATAAATATGTATATATAAATTTAAACAAAACATGACAAATACTTTGGATACATCTAAATCACATTTAAAATATTCAAAGCAGACACAAAGTGACCTTGGATGTGTTTCTGTTTATGTGTGTGTATCTATAGATATGTAAATATGGATAGAGATATAGATATACACACAAATATCAGGAGAGCAGAAAAGGTTTCCTGCTTTATAAATAGTGTTTGCTCTGACTCTTTAAGGAAACCATACCTCTTCTCAGAGACTTTACAATTGCATATTGATAAGTCAGGATATGACAGTATGTTCAGTAGTCTTGTCGATGAAATTTCTGTATCTAGGGCGAGCATAAGATTTTGTTTTTTTTTCAATGAAACAAATTCTTATTCTCATATTTTGAATGTTCTGTAATATTTATCAGAGTTTGGTACTTAACTTACTGCTATTGTAATCTACAAGAAATTTTACCAAACTCCTAAGTAGGTACACCTCTCATCTGTTCATTCTGCCCTAGTTAGATTTGCTCTGGGTGACTTAAAAAAATTAGTCAATTATCAGCCTCTCTTATTATTATTATTTTTAAAAGGAATTCCTTGTGTCATTGAAGTAGATGAACACTTGACTCAAACTCAGAGGGTTACCTTGGGACAATTAGTAAATGTTCCATGTGAAGACACTCCCTTTGCAAATGAATATTGATATCCAATTGACAACTTATAGTCTTATCTAGAGCATTAAAAAGTTAACTAACTGGGCCAGATCACTAAGTCAGGTATGTGTTGGAGGTGAGATTTAACCCCAGCTCTGCCTTCATCTAGCTCCTTATCCACTATATGAAAGCTGCCTTGAAGTACTATGATAAATATTAGTTGTTAATAATTATAATTATTATTGCTAAGAAATTATTCTATTTTACCTTGTTAAATGGAGTTCAGATAGAAATGTCCTGGGACAAATTATTCTTTTATTTTTCTTTTATATTCAGTGTACTGTGGATTATGATTGTGCAGATGAACAAATAATGGATTTTGTGGGAAAATAAACATATTAGGCTATAAGCTCATTCTCTGTAAGCTCCCTAAAATCAATCTTCCTACAATACCAGTAGCAGATAGGATGACAGGGATGATAAGTACTTTATCCTATTCTGGAATGATTTTTAATCTCCTCTGCTAGGTCTTTATAAAGTTTTCATTCTGTGGTACCTTGGAGATTATGAGTAATTGGTATGATGACAGCTATTATAAACATTATTCTAAAGTCTCTGTGTATCAAAGCACAAACTTTCCATTTCTCATTTGTTCCATATAGAGGACCTTTTTCTTTGGGGGAGAGAGATCTCTTTCACCTTTGCTTTCTGCTCAAGCCACAGTAACTTTTTGGATTGATGCTGAATAATTTCTTTTTTTTCTTTATGATTTTTTTTTGACTCCTGCATGAACTTGACTATTTCTTTTCCTTCTGCCCTTGTACCCACTCACCCTCCTTCCCTCCCTCCTTCTCTTCCTTCCTTCCTTCCTTCCTTCCTTCTTTCCTTCCTTCCTTTCTTCCTTCCTTTTTGCACTATTGTGTATTGAAGTTAATAGTGTTATTGACAAAAAGCGGTATCTTGAAAATACAATTTTCAATGTTTTTTTTTTTTTTTAATGATGTGGTAATGGTATACAATGAAAGTAATCATGATTACAACCTAGTTCATGTACACTTGTGGTTTGCCTGCTTTAGTGGTTGGTGCTATCAATAGATCAATCAGTCAAAAAGCATTTATTAAGTGCTTACTGTGTGCCAAGCAGTATTTAAACCACTGGGGATACAAAGAAAAGCCAAAACATTTCCTTCCCTTATATAGTTTAACAGTAAAGGAGACAACATATAAAGAAATAGGTCCAAACAAAATATATACACACCAGAAATAAGGTAATCTTAGAGGGGAAGACTTAAGTGGAAGTAGTTGGGATGGACACTGGGTAAAGGAAACTGCAAAATGTTAAATTTAAGCTGAATCTTGAAGGAAGCCAGGGATATCAAAAAGTTGAGGCAAAAAAAGTTAAAACTTTTCTAGCATTTGGAGTATTTAATTTTCTGATTTGTTCCTAAGTATCTTGTTTTCTTGTGGTACTAAAACATAAAGGACCACTACTTATTTTGTCATCCTCTGTGTCAAGATGATTGCTATGACAGATTTCAATAGGACCTTGTGCCACCTTACCTAATTTATAGCATCTGTTTCAACTGCAACTAGGTTGCAGTGTCAACCTAGTCAGTGATATTACTAAAACACAATTGGCTAGATCAGTGTTTCTACCAGGCTTCCACAAATACAGTCTTGGGACACTCAGAATCCTTTTTTAATACTTGTCAAAGAGGCTGTCATTCTCTTACTTTGCACCTGGCCTTCTGGCCACCCTCACCATGATATTAATGATTGATTGGGCTTCAATTGTTGCTATTTTGTAAGCTACATAAAAAGGGACATGACCTGATATTCTTCTGTGAATTAAGAAAAAAGATGATCCATTTTGATTAAATTTTTTTCTTTTTTTTTTTTAAAGGTAATTTTCTTTGTTAAATTAAGAGTTTTCTACATAGAATCTATGTTTTCTGTATATGTTTTTTTCCCTTTAAAAAAGATTACAAAACAGAAAATGTTACCTTTTCCTGCCAAAATGTTGGGTTTTTTGTCATATAGTAAATGACAAATTTTGAACCACTTTGCATAATGTACTAGACCCCAAAATAAAGGGTTTGATATACCATGTAATTTCTTTCTGGGTCGCATTTCTGTTCTGAACAAACTTTTAGGTTTGCGGTTTATAAGCAAAATAACTTTACTGTTTACTTGTGGTTATCTGTGGTCTGTGTCTATGACAGAGGGGGAAAAACTACTTTAAGAAGGAATCAAAACGGGGCACATGGTTGCCAACAATTATTGAATTCTATTTGTCTGACAAAACATTTGATTCAACCAGTTCTTTGAAACTGTTGGGTACTGTTATAATAAGACTTTTTTTTTTTAAGGTAAATCAATTGATACAAGTTTTCTAAAATGGCCCAAATTATTTTATTATACAGGCTCTTCACCTCCACTTGTTTGTGTGCTATGAGATCAGCAGAGAAACATGTGTGTGTGTGTGTGTGTGTGTGTGTGTGTGTGTGTGTTTATCTACTTGGGTCCTCTATAATTACCTTTCTTAACTTTATAGTGCTTTGCCAACTTTTCCCATCACTCCCCTATTCTCCTTGAGCCCCTTTACATAATTTATATCCCTTTTTTACCTACTTGATCACTTTTCACCTCTGCATTCCTACTTCTTTAAAGCTGTTACCTACTTTTTGAAGGTAGAGCTTCTGACCTGCTCCATAGGCAGCACAATTCATTTGTATCTGTTCAAATAGTACTCTCTCATTTACAGACTTAATAATTGATCACTTTTCTCTAGGATTCAGGGCTTACAAATTGCTTTTCTCCTGACAATTCTGTGAGGAAGATAATGCAAATTCTATTATTCTCAGTTTGCAGATAAAGAAACCAACGGTCAGAGAGACTAAGAAGATGGTACTATCACCTGATTAGATTCAGTCCCAATTTTCAATTAGTTTATGTTCATAGATACCCTTCATTTTTACCCATTTATATTCCATAATTAGTTGTCTCTATAGATAACGTGTGGCAGTAAAATACTATTTAAAATATAAATTTAAAAGCGAATGTTATATCACATATATATGCATATACATATATAAAAACAAAGTACAGCTTTATAAATTCAATATGTAATAGCTTAAGAAGAAACAGAAACACTTTAAAGCATATTGGAGAAATCTTGCTCACTGCAATAAACTGTTATCAGTTGATACTTATCTAAACATTGATTCTTTTTTTCTCTTTCAATTTTAAGACCCAAGATCATGGGTAGCTGTGGATCATGGAAGCCAGGAGATAAATAAGAACTTTTCAGAAATTGAATGTTAAGAGCTTGGTGCTGGACTAGAAATCAGTTCACTCATGGAGAAGTAATAAGATATCTGTGATCAAAGCAGAAATAGGGTTCTGAAACAAGATAAGACTTGAGTACCTGCAAGTAATAGAGGCTACAGAAAGATAGAAAATAGTAAAAGTAAAGTAAAGCCCTTCATTCTCTTTCACGCTCTTTACCAAATTAGTTGCCCAGTTCTGCCAATTCTTTTTTTATGATGAAGTTCTTCCTTAGTTCTACCCATATAAGATTGCTCCTTTTAGTCACCTATATTGAATCATCATCCAGGACATATCCACTAATAGGTACTGATCCCCACGATTCTGTTCTGGGCCTTTTTTCTCTTCGCCTTCTATGTTATTTCAGTCAATGAATTTATGCTGATGATTCTCTGATCCATTTATTCAGTCTTAACCTCTCTCCTGACTTCCAATCTCACATCTCCTTCAGCTTACTGGATATTTCACACTATATGTTCTGAAGATATCTTGAATTCAACTTGTCCAAAAGGAACTCTTTTTTTTCTTTCAAAATTCTTCCTTCTCCCTAACTTCTTATTTTACTGTCAAGGGCACCATCCTCATCTTCCCAGTCACTTGGGCTTATGATCTGGTTGTAATCCTTAATTCCTTATTCTCTCTCTCCATCCCCATATCCAATCATTTGACAAGTCCTATCACGTTTCTTTCTGATACTGCCCTTACCTTGCACACACCTTTATCACCTAAAAGTCTGGATAATAGCAATAGACATCTGATTTGCCTCATCTCTCCTTATTCCAATTAGATTTCTTTCAACTAACAAATGAATCTTTCTAAAGTGCAGATCTTCAGAGAAATGCAAATTAAGACAAGTCTTAAATACCATTACACATCTCTCAGATTGGCTAAGAAGACAGGAAAAGATAATCACAAATGTTGGAGAGGATGTGGGAAAACTGGGACACTAATATATTGTTGATTGAGTTGTGAAGTGATTCAACCATTCTGGAGAGCAGTTTGGAACTATGTCCAAAGGGCTATCAAACTCTGCATACCCTTTGATCCATCAGTGTTTTGACCGGGTTTGTGTCCCAAAGAGATCTTAAAGGAGGGAAAGGGACCCACATGTGCAAAAATATTTGTGGCAGCTCTTTTATAGTGGCAAGAAACTGGAAACTGAGTGAAGAATGGCTGAATAAGTTTGTATATGGATGTTTTGGAATATTATTGTTCTATAAGAAAAGATCAGCAGGATGATTTCATAGAGACTTACATGAACTGATGCTTAGTGAAATGAGCAGAACCGGAAGACCACTGTATACAGCAACAAGATTATACGATGATAGATTCTGATGGACATGGTTCTTTTCAGACCAGTTCCACTGATCTTGTGATGAAGAGGGCCATCTACACACAGAGAGAGGACTGTGGGAACTGAGTGTGGATCACAACATAGTATTTTCACTCTTTTTGTTGTTTGCTTGCATTTTTTTCTTTCTCATTTTTTTCCTTTTTGATGTGATTTTTCTTGTGCAGCATGATAATTGTGGAAATATGTATAGAAGAATTGTACGTGTTTAACATATATTAGATTGTTTACCATCTGGGGAAGGGGAAGAAAGGGGAAAAAAACTGGAACACAAAGTTTTGCAAGGGTGAGTATTAAAAAATATCCATGCATATGTTTTGAAAATAAAAAGTTTCAATAAAAAATAAACTGCAGATTATGCTATTTCCCCCAGATCCCTGTCTAATACATTTTTGTGGTTCTTATTACATTCAGTGTTAAATATGAAATTTCTGTTTGACTTTTAAAATTGGTCATAATCTGATTCCTTCCTATTTTTCCAGTCTTTTTACTCCTTCCTTCCTTTCTTATATTCTACCATCCTCACACATGACCCTGCATCTCAAGACTAAACATTTTCAATATATGTCCCCCATGCCTGAAATATTCTCTCTCCTCATCCATATCTCCTGGATTCCCTTAAGTTTCAGATAAAATTCCATTCTTTACAGCAAGCCTTCCCTAACCCTTCTTATTTCCATTGCTTTTCTTCCTTTACTTCTTTTCTATTTATCCAGTATATAGCTTGCTTTGTATATGTCTTTCCCACTAGATAGTAACCACCATAAGAGGAAAGACTATTTTTTGCATCTTTTCTGTGTCCCTATAATTTAGCATACTGCCTAGAAGACAGCAGATGTTTAATAAATGTTTGCTGACTTATTGACTTGAGTTGAACTGAGGATGATGTCATGCTGATATTGAAAAGGAAGGCATGAGTAGTGTTAAAGATGAGGATGTCAAGCTTCAAATTCAAGGAATTTATAAGAATCAGAATAATCAGGACAAAATGGGTAGAATTGAGGTGGCAACAGTTTCACATTGGAGAAAAAAAAGGAAAGGCTTGGTTCTAGGTCATTATGAAAATGCGAATTACAAGACAAATTCAAACAAACAATAACAACATTTTTTTTAACATGGTAGAAATATATGTTGAATCCAATATATGTATACATATTTATACAATTATCTTGCTGCACAAGAAAAATCAAATCAAACCAGAAAAAAATGAGAAAAAATAAAATGCAAGCAAACAACAAAAAGAGTGAAAATGCTGTGTTGTGAATCACACTCAGTTCCCACAGTCCTCTTTCGGGATGTAGATGGCTCTTTTCATCACAACATCACTGGAACTGGTCTGAATTATCTCAATGAATAACAATACTTCTAATGTCAGCCTTGGGCTTGTAGGTAAATGAAGGAAAGTAGTAGAATTTGACCAGAGGGAAATGTATGATTAGAAAATGCTTGCAATTTCAGGTCTCTCTTCTTAGAAAAAGTGTTCTTTTACTTTCCCTTATCAATACTGCTGTGGATCTATCTAGACTTTGCTACTTCCGTGTGTGTGTGTGTGTGTGTGTGTGTGTGTGTGTTTCTTTGAATAAATAGCTTTGGTGTCCCATCCTTGCTGAAGCTATTACTGCTTCTTTGATGCCATGAGCCAGAACTTGGTTTGAAAGCTTGTCATCTTGTCTAATTACCCTAGTTAGGATGGTGTGTCATGTCTGCCGGTGTCTTGCTATTCTCAGGAGTCGGCAGTACTTCCACAACAGAGGCAAATTATTTTTTTGCTTGTAGCTTCTTTCTATTCTCCAGTTTGGCCACATCAAACCCTTACATTCTGTATCCAGCAGAAAAAAAAAAAAAAGAAAAAGAAAAAGCCATGAAATTTGGCCTGTAGCATTAATCCCTCATGATGGTTTTGTTTCAGACACATTTTTTCTTTTACCACCGTTACCCATCTCTCTCTTCTTTTCCTGGTTTGTGTTTATGTAGTTTAGCTAAAGATTATACTTCACTCAAGATTTTTAGTTTCTGGGGTTTTTTGCAGTTTACTTCCTGATGAAACCTCTGGCACTTTCCTCAGTAGTCTGGCCTTTTACTGCCCATTTTTAAACACAATTTGAACAGAACAGACAAGAACAGTTTTAAAATCCAGCTACACATTTGGTTCCTGTCCAGAGATATTGAGAAGCCAAGTCTCTTTTGGCAAATGCTTCAGAGGATAGAGCAGGGAGGAGATAGAGAGCTAAGGAGTAAGGTCAGTCAATGGGACAGCAGCAGGTGAGTGAATTCTATCTTTATGTTATGGATGATGGGAAAAAGCAAGATCAGTGAATAAATGATGTTGGAACAGTTCAGATAGAAAAAACACAGACTAGCATGTTTTAATAAGTCAACAGTATTATTTATAAAGAAAAAGTTCTATAATTACTCATTTTCTTTCTGATCTTATTTGCTTTGGATATCTAGATAGATAGATATGGAAAAACCTGTTTCCCTACAAAACACAGTGTGGTGGCAGAATACGATAATGTGAGGAGATTATGACCTCAAAATAATTAAATGTACCTAGGTCCAAGGGAAATGAGTGTTAGTATGCTGATAATGAATATTTTAATAAAAGGATAAATGAAAAAATATACTGTTGAGCTATATATACAAACATATATGTACATATATGTGCTTACATGTATATATGTAAAAATATGTGTGTATACACAAATAAATTTACACCTTTATACATAAACACATATATATTTACACATGCACATATAAACATGTACACACACATATAAAACCTGTAATTTCATTGTTGTAGGAAAATCAGTATGACACTGTTCTTTCTAGAGTCACATAGCTAGTAAATGAGAGTGGCAGCATTGGAACTCACAGACCTACATTACAGGTATCATTTAATACTCTTAATATCTGTAGTCCTTAAAGTATTTTACTTGGCTTCAGTTTTTCCCTCCATAAAATGGGGCTTTAGACTGGTGATAGCTGAGCTTCCATACAGTTCTGATATTCTTTAATTCTGTGGTCTGTCTCAGTGAATTCTGATACTAGTCCAGGGGAACATTTGTTCAATGAGACAGTGTAGAACACATACACCTTATTACAAAGAATTTTCATATATATGTTACTGTGAATTATATTTGCATTCCTTTTATACAGGGCATAGTGTAATAGTCTCTATTACTAGCACATATATATGAATATGAATATTAGTCAAAATTCTCTTGCTTTGTAAATTTTGGGTTATATGTATTATGTAATGTATTTATATACATTACATGTGACATAAATTACTTTGAACTCAAGAATTTGGATTTCTGTAACATCTTTAATTGCATTAAATCTTTCATTAAAACGCTAATGAACAATTCAACTTTGATATTACAAACAAATCCTGTTCTTGGGTAAATCTCATAAAGGTTAATCATTAACTGTAGCTCAGATAGCTGAATGTTACTTACATCTAATAAAATGTAAGTCAATAACAAAGGTTATCTCATGTTTGCATTTGTTTTTCCAGCTCTCAACACAGTCAGTACCTAGCATAGAGTAGGTGTTTCATACATATTTGTTGATTGATTGATTAACTGAAGAGCAGAAAGTGAATTGTAAACCTAGATAGAAGCCTCCTTTTACAAAGATAAGTTAAGATAAGTTAAATCTTTGCTTACAATTCTATTAACAGGTCAACATATTTCTTTCCTGCTTTTAGTTATGGAAAGATCACAGAAACCATTTTTCAGTTTTTCAGATTACTATTACATTTTCTCTTGGCTGTACTTACCGTTCTGTTATTGGTTCTTCTTATGATATTGGCTGGACCTTGAAATAAAAGAGGGTGGGTTTTTTTCATGGCTATAGTTTTCCCTAGCTTGTGGTTATACCATGGAAGGTCCAATTTTATTCCACATTTATACTGTTTCTTAATAAATACTGGAAAGAATCTTAGTTTCAAAGCCACATGTTGGTATCTCCAATTGTAGCATCTCATCTGCATCTTTGTAACCCTTAGATATCTTTCTTTCTTCATCTATCTACATAAACTAAACTTAAATACTAACTTTTCCTTAAAGCCCTCCATATACCTGTTATTAAATTATAGCTGGTTCTAGATATTGTGAGGGCAGTTGCATGGCACAGTAGAGAGAGATACATGTCAGCATTGCAGCCAAAAAGACTCATCTTCCTGAGTTCAAATCTGACCTCAGACAGCTGTGTAATCCTAGGCAAATCACTCAGCCTTGTTTATCTCAATTTCCTCATCTGTAAAATGAACTGGTGAAGGAAATGGCAAAGCACATCAGTACCTTTCTAAGAATACTCCAAATGGGATAAAAAATAAGTAAACAACATATATTTAACATATGTCCTATACTGTGCATAGGTATGTAATTAGATTAAAAAAAATATACTTCTTAAGCATCCAAGTACCAAATCTCTCTATCATCCTCCTCCTCCTCCTCTTCATATCCACCCAATGATTTTAGACAAATCACTAATCTTTCAAATATAAAATGAGAAGTTTGAGACCAGATAGACTCCACGATCCCTTCTAATTCTAAAGTTATAATTTCATGATCCTTACTCTATAATTCTTAGCATAGTGTCTTGCACATAGCAAGCTCTTAATATATGTTTATATATAGACTTGTATATAAACTACCCTAGGGCAACTTAATTTAAGTCATTTAAAATCACTAAGAATTAAAACTTTGGTGAGATAGGGCCAAACTAGCAGTGGAAACTTGCAAGTACTTGTCTGAAAACAATTAGTACTCTTATCTTTTCAGAAAAAAAGGAGCCTTCTTCATTCCATCCCCAAATTAGAAATAGAAACGGCAGGAGAATAATCAGCCATATATTGAAAACTTCATTGCTTTTCTACCATCCATCCATCATTCTGGGCCTATTTACATGACTAATAATTGTTTCTTTAAAAGAAAATTTTCTGAATTTTGCTAACTTAATAAAGGGATAAAAGATAAAGACACTAGTGATTACTTAATGTCGTCAGCTCTCTAGAATTTATTTCTTAGTATTGTGCTGACAAATATTTAACAACTAGCACTTTCCTCCCTTCCTCCCAAAGAAACTCCAACCCCAAAACAGTTACATAGGACACTCTTTTAAGTTTAATCTTTTACTGACATTTCTTCATTACTTTCTTAAGTCTGGATAATTAACAAAAGCAATAACTCAAGCTCTGATTTATAGTTGGCCAATTTCTGAAGGTATAAATGTTTAAATTGAAAATTTAACAATTGGCTCAGGTTTGAGCTGTCTCCCACACACTTCTTTGAACACATAATTTTTGCTAAATATAGGATGGAGTCAGAGTGGAGAAGGAAGGTTTTTAGCAAGTTAGCAATGAAATAAAAACTATTGTATTAATCATAAAGAAGTTTGGATAACTTCTTTTGCTGAGAAAAGCTACAAATGTACATTTGGTATGTGTTCAGTCAAAATGTCTTAACTCAATTTTAATGCTTTGGAATTTGTGATGATGTAAGCCTCCAAGGCTGAAGTTTATATTTACCTTTTTCCCCCCTCAGGCATTTGAGATTAAGTGACTTGCTCAAGGTCACACAGCTAGGAAGTGTTAAGTGTCTGAGGTCACATTTGAATTCAGGTCCTCCTGACTTCGAGGCTGATGCTCTATTCACTGTGTCACCTAGCTGCCCCTTACATTTACTTTTACAATAGCTATGATGAAAGGACACATTAAACAAATTAATAGAGACCAGGAATATACTAAAGAAACTGAACCTCTGTAAATAAGTAGGTATTAGATCCCTTTAAGGAGATTAACTCATTCTGGTTTGTAAGCAAATGCGGAATTCAATTTAGTTCTTAGAGCAGACTCAGGAAATTCCCTACTAACTGTTCATTTCAGTTACTTTGATATAGGAGTGGGGAAACTCACTTCAAAAGGGTCAAAAACTTGTAGATCCCAGACTTAAACCCTAGATTTTCTGACTCGAAGTTCATTACTCATTCCACTATGCCATAACTACCTAAGAAAAGTGATAAAGGAGCCAGCAGTTTGTTTTTGGCACAAATTATCTCCCTGTTATTCCTCCCTCACACTACCTTTGGCTTCTAGGGCTTTCATGTTCCTTCCCTCCAAATCTTTCCAAACCCTAAAGAAAACTTCATTCCATGACCTTTCCCCACCAATTGTCCTTTGACCAATCCAGACTCTACCCTTCTTTTTCAAATCCCAAATCAAGTTTTTATTTTGGTATTTTATTCCCTAGGGACCCATTGTCTAGTAACAAGTACTACTGAATTATTAATGTGTACCGTCCTTCTCCCAAATCAGGATATACAAAAAATAATGGACCATTTGGGGAGGAGGAAAAATGCCCTTATGTAAAACACTGAAAGTTTATCTAATTGAGAAGAGGGAAGGGAAGGGATATTAAAGGGTTGGGATGTGGCTTTAGGGGCTCATTGGACCTTTCAATTACCCCTAATTATGTCTCTTTACTTCCTCATCTGTGTAGGACAAGTCCTGGTTTGTGACTCTTCCTTTCCCTCCCTTTCCCCTTCTTTCTCTCTCTCTTTCTCTCTTCCTCTTTTTTTCTCTCTCCCTTTCCTTCTCTCTCTCTTTCCCTTTCCCTCTCCCTCCTCCTTTTTCTCTCCCTCCCTCTCCCTCTTTCCCTATTTCTCTCTCCTTCTTCCCCCCCCCTCTCTCTCTTTCTCTCTCTCTCTCTCTCTCACTTTCTCTTTCTCCTTCTCCTTCTTCCTGTTCCTCTCCCTCTCTCCCTCTCCCTCTTCCTCCCTGCCCCCCATCTCTTCTCTCTTTCTCTGTCTTCCCTTTAATCTCTACTTTAATTCTTATTTAATTATAACACTTCCGAAGCTTTATTTAATGGTGAGATCCTGACAAAACACAGGGATTATAAGATTTAAAGCTGAAAGGCACCTTAGAGATCAAGTCCAATCTCTTCTATTGACAAATGAAGAAAGAGGCCCCCAAAGACGAAGCAATTTCTTTCTGGACCATACAGGCAATGAATAGCAAGCAGGGCACAAATTTGAACTCAGATTCCTCCCTTCTAAATATAGTGTGTGTGTCTCACTATGTTTCTAATACCTTTTATTCCACCATGAATAACTGAGCAATAACTTGGTTTTATGCCTCTGTATATTATCTAGGGCTTTTATTTTATACCCTGTCCATCTTTTTCTTTCTTTCTTATTATTATTATAGCTTTTTAGTTACAAGACATATGCATGGGTAATTTTTCAGCAATGACCCTAGCCAAACCTTCTGTTCCAACTTTTCCCCTCCTTCCCCACCCCCTTCCCTTTATTGGCAGGTAGTCCAATATATGTTAAATATGTTAAAGTATATGTTAAATCCAATTTGTGCATTCATATTTATACAATTATCTTGCTTCATAAGAAAAATTAGATCTAGAAAGAAAGAAAAAAAAACCTGAGGAGGAAAACAAAAATGTAAGCAAACAATGACAGAAAGAGTGAAAATGCTATGTTGTGGTCCACATTCATTTCCCATAGTTCTCTCTCTCAGTGTTGCCGATTCTCTTCTTTACTGAATAATTGAAAATGGTTTGAATCATCTCATTGTTGAAGAGAGCCAGGTCCATCAGAATTGAGCATCATATAATCTTGTTGCTGCTGTGTATTATGATTTCCTGGTTCTGCTTATTTCACTTAGCATCAATTCATGTAAGTTTCTCCAGGCCTCCCTGAAATCATCTTTCTGGTCGTTTCTTAAAGGACAATAGTATTCCATTGCATTCATATACCATAATTTATTCAGCCATTCTCCAATTGATGGGCATCTATTCAATTTCCAGTTTCTAGCTACAACAAAAAGGCCTGACCATCTTTTTCAAAAAATTGCTTTAAGAAATTGGATTTAAGTCACCTACCAGAAGCTAGAGTTGAGTTAAAGTTTCCTGTAGGGTAGAAATGGTTAGGGAATAAGGCTATGGCAAGGAAACTGCATGTGTCAGAAACAGAGCTGTATTCAAGGTCTCCCTTATTCAGAAAGCAGCCTTCTATCTGTGAAGGATAGTAAAGGAAAATGTTGTTTTCATACAAAAGTGATAGTAATGGCTAACACTTAAAACATGCTTAACCTAGAAAATCAAATGCACTGGCTATATAACAGTGAGCAAGCATACTTCTCAGAGCTTCGGGGTATCTCTAAGATTCCAAGATTACAGGTTGCAGACCTTCATTAGAAAAGAACATTTCTCTCTCTCTCTCTCTCTCTCTCTCTCTCTCTCTCTCTCCCTCTCTCTCTCCCTCCTTTCCTTCCTTTCTTTTTTCCTTTTATTTTCTTTCTCTCTCCTTTCTTTCTTTCCTTTTTTCCTTCCTTTTTCTCTTGATCTCTTTCTTTTTTCATTCTTTCTCTTTCTTGTCTTCCTTTTTCCTTTTCTTTCTCTTTTCCTTCCTTCCTTCCTTCCTTCTTTCTTCCCTTCCTTCCTTCCTTTGCTGTAGAAATCACAGCTAGTACACTAGCTATAGAAATCAAAAACCAAAATCAAGTAAAATCAAGTCAAAGTAGAAATCTAGCCAAAGTAAGATAGAGCTCTGGGTCTGGTTTCAGGAAGACCTGAGTTCAAAAGTAGTCTTAGATACTTCCCAGCTGTGTGTCTGGTCTGGTCACTTCGCTTATTTGGGCTTCAGTTTCTCCATCTGTGAAATGGATAACAATAGTGCTTCCCAACAAGGGTTGTTATGAGAATCAAATGAAATCATATTTGTAAAATGTATAGTATAGTGTCTGACATATAGAAAATACTATTTAAGTGCTATTAATACCATTATCATTTTGATGATAGAGTAATTGAACTGGAAGGAATTCTGAGAAACCATCTGGCAAATTTCTAAGTTGTCTAGAGCAGAGGGCAATTATACTACTCTTGAAAATTTGATGTTCAAGAATCCTTGAAGATACAGATAAATAAATGAAACTTCCAGTAAAGAAAAATGTTGTTTTTATAGAAAAAGTGATGCTACTGATAGTTTCAATTTCAAACTATCTTTGAGTTTTGATTATACTATCCAAATCAGCCTGGTCCAAGTGAAGAGGTGTCTGGGTCACAGTTAACTGGCCCACATAGGAACTAAACTGCATTAATACAATTAACCAATTGATCTAAACATTCACATTATAGGAAAAATCCACAAGAAAGAAAACAGCATTTTAAAGGGGGGGGGGAAGTGGTGCAGCATTGAACAGATAAAATTTTATATTTTTAATTGATATGTTGAGTTCATTGATTCATATTCTATGAATGGATATAACTGCTTATTTTTCATTGAGAAAATGTGTTATTTGAGGAATTTAAAAACTGATATATTACAACATTTAAGAAACAAATATTGTGGTTATTCATGTAAATATGAAGAAACAGTATTGTTAGATTACTTTTTATTTCATAAAATAATCCCATATTTTAAGAAATGTTGAAACAATACACTCAGAAGTATGGACTTGTTTTAGAGAGATCAAGTATTTTTGTTGCTTACAGTGCCATCTAGTGATATGTTTAAGTAAGAACATCAGTGACACCTGGCTAAATATGAAAAAACGTATATATGTGCATGGTTAAATCAGACTGCTGAAGTTTCAGGCCTCAAGTTGGATTGTCTTATAGTCTTTATATTCACATTGTTCTACCCATAAGCCCCAACTTTTCAAATAAAGAAGCAGAAAGTGATATATGAGTACCCAAGGAATTAAATCCAAATCTCATAACAAAAAATATATACTATTCATTTAGTTCTGATATAGACTCCCTATGACCTTATATAAATTCATACTTATTTCATAGCCACACAACATATGATAAATATATATATATATATACACACACACATATTAATAAAAGCTCTTGCTTTACACTGAATGATGTCTTTAACCTTAAAGTATTTTTCACAGCTTTGGGGATAATTTTTCCCCTTGACTACAATGCATACATTTCCAACTCAGTTCAATAGATGTAGACAAGGGTATGTGTACTTGATAGCAAAAGACTTGGATGAAATCCAGTCACATTTTTTTTAGAGGTTTTGAATCTAACTATATTTTGAGTTTGAAATCGAATAAGGCAGATTTTTTCCCCTCAAAAATGATACCAACTCTCTAAACTGTTCTTACTTGTTAACCCAGAGATTTCATTGCAGATCATACATATGTCCTTGTTTTTGCCAGTGGAGTTTCTCTGATCTATGTTTATGATTTTTGAGGGCTAAAGTTTAAAAGGCATGTATCCCTGGAAGAAATAAGTTCACACTTGTGTATATAACATATTGCAGGTTTTACCAAAAGAAAATTGTCAAGGGAAAACTGGTAGCTGGAATGAACATGGGGGTTCAAGGGCTCTCTAAGAGAGTAGGAATCTTTCTATTGCAAACAAACAAATGACTAGTATCTTAGTTTTGTTTAGAGTTGATCATTTGAGCACATCATAATGGTCTTAACTTTTGGAGAAATCACTTTCAAGTACAAACTGGTTAGGTAATTTAAATATGTTTCTCTAAGGGAAATATTATTATTATTAATTACACTAATAAATGACTTATAGGTTTAAGTTTTCTAAAGTGTCTTTATAGTGATTATCTCATTTGATTCTCACAATAACCCTGCTACATAATAGACACTTTTATCATTCCTATTAACAGATGACAAAATAGAGACTCAGAGAGATTAAATCATTTGTCCAAGTTTCTTCAACTAATGAGTTCCATTCAGAACTTGAACTCGGGTCTCCTGAACTCTATGACTGGAACTAAATCCATTATACTATACACAATCTCAAAAAACATAATGGTTTAAACATAGGCAGAATTTTCTGTCTTTTCTCTTCATATCAGGTTTTAATAGCTTAAGAATGCAACAAGACTTTTCTAATATCCAGTATAAAAACCTGAACAAAGCCTGTGATTATTATTTTTTGGTTAAATAGATATGTTTTATGTTTTTTTTTTTAACCTTTCAAATATTTTAGGAATAAGCCCGATATTCAAGGTCAGCCTATATTCAACCAATACTATAATTTGTCTTTATGCCAGAAGAAGGCCTGCTTCTGTCACAATGCTCTAATTTGATCATATTTTCCCTTTAGTTTTCCTGACAGGGTAATATTGTTGATCACTGGCCTTTATATCAAATATCAACTTATCTCTTACCACATTATACAGTCATAAACCTGAAGAGCTAATGAGCCTCCTGAGACCAACATGAGGCTTCTAAGTGAATTTGTTTAATCCAGTCCTCTGAGGTCAGAGCTTTCAATCATAATGTCCAGTCATTGGCATTGAAGGGATAGTGAGATATGGATGTGAATGTGGGAATGTCAATTTGTCAGAAATTCTAGTTAGAGAATTGTAATTACATTATTATTATTATTAAATTATCATAAAACCAGCAAATAAATTCTTTAGGACTGAAATTCAGTCTTTTAACTCCTTATTTATTATGATGGAAATATAATGAATAATGTGCATTTCTTTATATCCAGAATTTAGCACAATTTGAAAATATCAAATATACATTAAAAATCAATTCAGACTTTTTTTTCCATATTAGGCAAAGCTGAGAATATACACAGGACCAGCATTTTATTCTATAACAACTGAGGCAAATCGTTATATTATTGTCCCTGATCTAAAAAAAAAAGGTTATTCCTTTAATAATAATATCAGAAATTACATGGCTATATGGGTAGAGTGGTGTGGGAGACAAACTATGATTTCCTGACTTCTCAGCTGACTTCTTTCACTGTCTAGTTGTATGACCTTAGAGAACTCAATTTGATTAAACAGAAATTTCCTGAAAACCAACAAGTACAAGCAAAATGCTGTATCTGGGACAACTACTAGTAGGAGGCTACTAAAATGAAGAAGGCAAGATCCTTGTCTTCAAGGAATACAGATGAAGAGATAAATTTCCTGCAATCCCAACTGACAGGGAGATTGAGGCTGGCTGTTCTTTTAAATTTGAGAGTTTTAAGCCGCAGGGGTTTGTAATGTTTGGCATTAATATAGTGAGCTCCCAAGAAAGGTGGAAGTCACCCATTTGCCAAATGAGTAGAATACTAGCACAGGCTGGAAACTGAGTAAGTCAAAGCTCTTTGGAATCAGACCTGTGAATAGTCTCTGGAGGTCCTGGGTGAGAGGGGGAGAACCAGTCTTGTCTTTTTCTTTTTTTTTTTTTTTTTTTTTTTTTTTTTTTTTTTTTTTTTTTTTTTGCTGAGGCAGTTGGGATTAAGTGACTTGCCCAGGGTCACACAGGTAGGACGTGTTAAGTGTCTGAGTCCAGAGTTGAACTCAAGTCCTCCTTAATTTCAGGGCCTATGATCTAATCACTGCACCACCTAGCTGCCCCGAGACCCAGTCTTAAAAATGAAAAAGAGAGGGGAGGAGAGAGAGTGGCAGAGACAGAGTTATAAAAGATAAAGACATATATGCAGAGAGAGAGAGAGAGAGAGAGAGAGAGAGAGAGAGAGAAACAGAGACAGAAACACAGAGACAGAGACATAGAGCCAGAGAGAGAGAAAGGCAAAGACAGAGATAGAGACAGAGACACAGAGACAGAAACACAGAAAGAGACAGAGAGCAGAGAGACAGAGATGGAATGACACAGAGAGACACATAGACACACACACACACACACACAGAAATTGAAGGGGGGGGGGAGGAGAGCAACTTGCCTAAGAATATATTGATAATAGTGTAGGACTAGAATATTAACTCAGGTCCTCCAACACCAAGTCTAGCATTCTACTAGATCATGCTGCCTTTCTCAAGACCAAATACTGAGGCAAACCAGCTATCTAAAACATTTCTTATGGAACGTTTAGAATATGCAGACCAGAAGAACTTTCTGTTATGGAGAAACCTTCATTATCACACCATCAGGAGAGCACTATTTAAAGAGAAACTTTCATTTGGAATCTTTCATTTCCCTCCTTTGCCTGTGGGTCAGGATTTCTCATTCCTATATTGGGACCCTAAATGATTTTCTTCCGCATTCTTCCTCTGGCACTTTTGATAAAATTCAATAAGACTAATTTAGAGTTATCAGAGCATAAAAATGAAAATTCCATTCAACACACAGCATATCTTCCAGGTACTTTAGGGGGACCATTAAGTAACAAAAGGGGGACTTAAAAAATTAAACCTTCTTTAGGATATAATTATTTATGAAAAAAAAAAAAAAAACGCTTTCATTGAGTTAGAAGAAACTAGTGAAGTGAAGAGGTGAAAAAAGTCTGTGATTCAATGTTATTACATTGAATAGAGGAACTGGAGTTTGGGACCTGAAATCAGGAAGACCTGATATGGCCTCTGAAACTTACTAGAAAATTTTAAGGGCATACTCTGATTGGAATGAGTCTTGTCAAAACAAAACAGCCCTTCGTTCTGGGAAAAAGCAGCCCCAAACCATCAGAGGAGACAAAGATAAGTGGTACAGCAAAGTGTCCATGAAGTTACCATCTAGAAATACTGGCTCCTCTCTTCTTCTCTGTCCTACTGTTGGTCATGGTCTCTCTTGTCTGGTTGAGCTCCAGGTGTTATACAGAACAGGCAGAGAGCTTTGGGCAGGTCTCCAGCTTCAAAACAGATGAGGAAGAGAAGAGCTGAGCACAAGAAATCCCAGGAATGGGCACATGAGCCCTTGGGCATTAATTGTAAATAGGCAATGGTAAGGTCTGTTCCACCTCTTAATTGCAGCTAAAACTCTTCTTCACAATTAGAACCTTGCTAAATCACCTAGTATTGACCCCTACCTTCATGGAAAATACACACACACACACACACACACACACACACGTCATTACAGACAATTGAAAACTACTCCTTATTAAATACCAACAAAGATTCATATTTTGGTGACTCTAGGGATTCCATTACCTGAGTAAGCTTTATTTGTTCTAGTTTTAGCTATGGGTAGGGAAGCTTACCTGTTCACCCTTGGCTAGTTATTTTAATGCCCAGTTTATCTCAATAAGCCTTAATGATCTTACAGCCCAGGGAATTTTTGAGTAGATTCAATCTATCTCCTCACAAAATACATTAATTCTATGTAGAAGAGAATGGCCCATCAAGATCTACTGACTAACAAGCCTTTACACACTAAACAACTATTATCATACCACTTCTCTCATGCTATTCAAGTAATTCTTCTTATGCAGTTTGCTTTCCTACCATTAAATACTGGGCTGTTCTCAACCCTTTTACAAATTCCTCACCTTCCTCCTTAAGCTGTGGAACTCAGAATCTGACAACTTTGCAATATATTTATGTCTCCACTGAGTTAGTATAAGGGCATATCTATCTATCTATCTATCTATCTATCTATCTATCTATCTATCTATTTATCTAATAGATAGATATATAAACAAATGTATTTATATGCATAGAACTATATTTATCATCTATCTATATCTATCTGAATATATACACATATTTATATATACACACATGTATATGCTTATTTGTTTATATTCATACAGCTATATTTACCATCTATCTATCTATCTATCTAGTATCTATGTTATTTTATAGTCTGAGTCTGAGATTTCATTGGTATATTCCTTTGCAATATATGTCTCCACTGAGTTAGTATAAGGGCATATCTATCTATCTATCTATCTATTTATCTAATAGATAGATATATAAACAAATGTATTTATATGCATAGAACTATATTTATCATCTATCTATATCTATCTGAATATATACACATATTTATATATACACACATGTATATGCTTATTTGTTTATATTCATACAGCTATATCTACCATCTATCTATCTATCTAATAGATAGATATACTTGTATATAAACAAATGTATTTATATGTGCATGGAACTATATCATCTATCTAGATCTATCTGAATATACACACATATTTATATATACACACGTATATGCTTATTTGTTTATATGCATATAGCTATATCTACCATCTATCTATCTATCTATCTATCTAGTATCTATGTTATTTTATAGTCTGAGTCTGAGATTTCATTGGTATAGTCCTGATGAGGAAGCTCCTTCTATTGATGCTGATGGGTTATTGCTCTGTAGATTAGAGATTTTGAGATTATAGTTTTAGAGAGTTGTTTGGGAAACAGGTTAAGTTTTGTTTGGGATGACAGATGTTCCAACTTAAACCTCAAACTCTTTGGCTCCTATGATTCACTAATGTATACTGTCTTTCTCAATAATG
The DNA here is from genome assembly GCF_902635505.1 of Sarcophilus harrisii. NCBI lineage: Eukaryota > Metazoa > Chordata > Mammalia > Dasyuromorphia > Dasyuridae > Sarcophilus > Sarcophilus harrisii. Next base: position 168,764,074 of record NC_045430.1, read on the forward strand.
TATACTGTCTATTATTATTTTTTCAATAGTATTATACTAGAAATAGAGTTTCCTACAACTCCCAGAGCCTTTTTTTTTTTGGTCCAATTAAAAGTGACATGACTGGCCAGTGAAGATGGCAGATTTAGAGAGAATCTCAGAGGAAAATGAAAGCAGCATTTTCTCCATTCAGTGGTAAGACTATATTGTATGAATTCTTTGGGATGGAAAGAGAATCTCTCAGAGAGAATTGCAATATGTCTATTTTAGCAAAAGGTTTTCAAGAAAAGTGAGTCCTTTGTAGTAAGCTAATGTTAATTATAATTAAGGCAGTATATAGTGGAAAGGAGATGGAAAACCTATTCTGCTATTCATTAAGTGTAGGATCTTAAGTCAAATCACTGAATGTTTCTGGATCTCAGTTTTCTCATGTGTAAAATGATTTCTAAGTTCCCTCTAGGACTCTGATTTTATTTAAAGTTTTTATGTAGGATTGTTATAGAATTGGGGATAGCATTGCTAAAAGAAGTTAAGCTATTTAAAAAGAAAGCTTTTAAAATTTACACTGGCAAGAAGACACTCAATAGGTCAAAGAATCCCATACTTAATGTATCTATTTTGCTAATTAGGAGTTTTGAGGACATTAAGATGTAATTTACATGCAATTATTTTCCTAAGATTTGTGCCTAGTAGCCTTAAAAATCAAAATATTTTAAACATCAGCCTAAGAGAAAGAAGACAGTAAGAGCAAGTTTAATTATTGAGGTTAAAGTCTACAAGATATTCCCCCCCCTGCATTTATGTTCCCTACATCATATATATTTTCTTTTTTAGGAGAGAGATTATTTTCATAATTATTCTGTATGAAATCCAAACATCTACTTCCTATAGACTTACTCAACTCTTTATGTCTAGTAAGAGACACACAAACACTTTTTTATTCATCTAAAATTTTTGGAACTAGAGGAAAATTTAAAGTTAATTGACATTCAATCCAATGTCCTTTCCATGCAGTATAAGAAAACGTTCTAGTCATGCAAAAAAAGAAACTGATTTAAATCTCACTTCTTTACTACTGTGTGACTGTAGGAAAGTCATTCAGGCCCTCAGAGACTCAATTTCCTCATCTGGAAAGTGGGAATGGTGATAATGATTAACTATCTACTTCCCGAGTATGTGAGGAAAGTTCTTTGAAAAACCTTTAAATTCTATAGAAATATAAACAATAACAATTATTATTACTGTTACTTTCTAGTGTAGCTTCTTTTGCCTTAAGCTAAAAGTGAACTGGTTTGAACTTTAGCTCTGATAACATTATTTACAATTGTTGTAATAATAGAACTTGAATAGTCTACATGTTGATAACATTTTTTTATAAGTAACCTAAAGGGTAAAGGAAAACAAATGATGACCATAAATAGGTTATACTCTAGTGGTAGTAGTAGCTAAGAATTTAAGCTTGGCAGAAGTAGGGAGATCATAGAGATGTAGGGGAATATAAATGGGAGAAGGTGGGATATTGGGTGCTCAAGCCATTAGATGAAAAATAACTTTGATAGTTTTAGTTTTATCAGCGAGTTTATCAGTCAACAAGCATTTATTAGCCACTTACTATGTGCCAGGCATTATGCAAAGTGTTGGGGGTACAGAAGAGGCAAAATAATAAAACAAAACAATCTGAATATTTCTCTTCTCAAGCATTTGGGTGAGTGCTGAGCCTGAAGTCAGGAAGACTCATTTTCATGAGTTCAAAAAGTCTTACTAACAGTGTAACCCTGGGTATCTGCCTCAGTTTCCTAAGGAAAGTCAGAAAGAAATGGCAAACTACTTTAGTATCTTTGCCAAGAAAATCCTAAATGAGGTCATGGAGAGTCATGCATGACTGAAAATGAGTGAGCAAGAATGTGTTCTCAAGCAGTGTATATTCTAATAGGGAGATGATATGTGATATGTAATATTATTTCAGATATACACACAGAGTATATGAAAGTAATCAGTGCTAGATTCCTAACCTAAAGATAAGATTAGCAGCTGGGGGTGGGGATTATAGGGAAAAGCCTCCTGCAGAAAGTGGAATATAAGCTAAGAGTCTTGAAGGAAGTAAAGGGAGCCAGCAGTTCATCCTGGAATGGGAGATAGCCAGAACAAACAAGGAGTGTTATCTTCAAGGAACATGAAGTAGGCCAGTGAAGCTGGATCATGGAAAACAATAAGATGTCAGACAGGATCAAGTCATATAAATATTGAAATGCCAAGCAAAAGCATTTATATTAGACCCTAGGAGTCATAGGGAGGCTTCTTGACTGGAGGGGTACATGTTTATTCTTGGACTTTAGAAAAATCACCTTGGCAGCTGAATAGAAAATAGACAAGTGAAGAGAGATTTGTAACCTTATTTTCCAATAGCATCTTAAGGAATATAGAAGATAGAAATATCAATAATTGAGAAACAAGTTGGAGGAAAAACAGAATTGTGAAGACAGGGGATGATAGAATTTAACAGATACCAAGAAGGTCATGGGAATGCCATACTAGCAGAAAACATCAGAGGATGAACTAAGTCAGTGCTATGAAGACATCAGGGGATGCTCTATCTACTCCAGCCCTAGGAGTTTGGAATAGATTGTGCAGGGTTGTCTCAATGTAATATTGCCAGCAATATAATTATAGTTTATAAAGTACTTTGATAGGCACTTTTTCATTTGATCTATTACACAATCCCATAATAGATGTGGGGCAGATGTTATCAGAATATATATAGGATAGATACATCAGAAGAAAAAAATGAGATGCAGAATTTAAGTCACTTTACTATTTGTCTCATAGCTAGTAATTGACAGTTGATCTTTGAATCTAGGTTTTCCGACATCAAGTCAGACAATAGTTTCTGGGGATCTATTAACTGAACAGTGCCATCTCTACTTGCACTCTACTTTAGTATCTATTAGAAGCATTTTATGAGAATTTAATGTGCTAGGAAAAAAAAACCAGATGGTACTAAAAGACAGAACAATGCACAGATTTTTGGATTCCAGAGAATCTCTTTACAATTCTTATTGAAGAAAAATTGAGAATAAAAATAGCTTATTAAAGATAATGAGAGGCATTGCATTACAGGATAGAGAGTACAGGTCACTCTTTGGACCTGTGTTCAAATCTTGCCTTTGATACATACAAGATAAGTGACCATAGCACTTTGCTTGTCACTGCCTGAGGCAATTTACTAAGATGGCAAGTTATAGATGAGCTGGTACTGTATATATATAGAAAGAGGTCCTTACCAAAAAAAAATATAATAATAGTTGGCATGTACATAATGTTTTCCTATTTGCAAAACACTTTTCATATATGATGTCTTTTGAATCTCATAATATATCTGTGAAACATTATTTTTTGACTGGACTTGGGATTTTAGCAATGTCAATAACTCTTAGTATGGGAACTCCTTTCACCAGAGCAGATCAGCCTTTCATTCATTTGTTGCCTCAGGCATTGGAAAATTAAGTGACACAACCATCTTCACACAGTCAATGTTTATCCTGGGGAGAATTTGACTCAAATATCCCTTATCTAAGGCCAGTTGTCTACTCATTATGCCATGCTGTCTCTCATGAGGTAGATATTATTTCTCCCTTATTTTGTAGATGAAGAAATTAAGGTTTAGAGAAGTCTTAAGGACTTGCTTATGATCAGACAGTATCAGGAATGGGAATCTAAGCACAGGTATATCTTTACTTCAAGATATACGTTCTAGTCCTGTTAGATTTACTTAAAATGTCATGTTAAAAAATCTGTGTCTATCTATCTACATTTTTATATATACACAATGCATATAGTACTATTTAAACATAATTTGAAATTGTATTTAATTTTTTGTTATTCTACATTGCCAAAAACCAATAAATGTCCATAATTCCAATATACAGAGGAACAAAAAAGAGAATTGTATATAAAACTACAAATCTCTATTATGTAACAGATTTTTAAAAGTAAATTCACATGTTAATTCCTAAGTTATTCTTGTCTGTACCTCCCTCTAAAATTTCTTCTGTTCTCTTTTATGAATTTCAAGAAATATTTCAATTATCTTTTCTCCTCCTCTTCCTCCTTCTCCTCCTCTTTTTTGTCCTCCTCTTCCTTCTCCTTTTTCTCCTCCTCCATCTTTTCCTCCTTCTCCTTCTTCATCTTTTCCTCCTTCTCCTCCTTCTTCTCTTTTTTATTCTTCTTCTTTCCCTTCTCTTTATCCTCCTCCTCCTTCTTCCCTCTCATTTATCCCTTCCTCTTCCTGAGTGTATCATCCCAAAACACACATATGCATATGTACATTTATATGCACATATACAATACCAATGCTCAGCCTCATTATCATTCCTGATATAAAACCTACCTGGTCATAGTGTATTATCCTGAAGATGATTTTCTGTAATCTTTTGCTAAATAATATCCATTTTTAGCGGCATTTTGGGGTAGAGTTTGAAACTGCCTTCCAAAATGGTTACATCAATTCAGAGCTTTATCAATAGCTGTTCTTTAGTATTCTTTTTTTTCCTATATTACCTCCAAAATTTGTTGTTTTCCTTTTTGTCACCTTTGTCAGTCTAAAACAGCCTCAGCATTGTTTTAATTTCCATTTCTTTTATAATTAATGATTTGGAGCATTTTATTTTTTTTTCTTTTGACAACTACCTTTGACATTTGTCTATATATTGGGGAATAGTTTTTGTTAATATGTATCTTAGGTACCAGACCTTTATCAGTAAAAATTTCTGTAAAGATTTTTTCCCCTAGTTATATTTACCTTCTAATTTTAACAGCATTGAATTTCTTCATGTAAAAGCTTTATAAGTTTATGTAGTCAAAATTGTCAGTCTGATCTCTTGTGATCCTTCCTGTCTCTCATTTGGCAATGAGTTCTTCCTTTAGATCTATAGATCTAAAAAGTATCTTTCTTCCTGATGTGACCTTTTATAGCTGTATCATGTATTCACTTGGTGTTAGTTCTGGAATCTGGTTTAAAGTATTTGTTAAATTTAATTACTTCCAGGCTGCTGTATATTTTCCCTAGAAATTTTTATTAAATAGTGAGTACTTGCCCCAGGAGTTGAGCTCTTTAGGCTTATTAAACTCTTAGCTACTATGTTTGTTTGATTTTTGTATGTTATATTCCTAGTCTGTTCATTGATCCACTTTTTCTTAAAGGCTAGTTTAAAAAATTATTTCCAGAAATAAGTGTAAGCTGGATGTCCTGGGCATGCTTAGTTCTAGCACAGAGAAACATATATCACAGGATCCTTTACAACGGAATATATTGTGCCACCTTGCCTGCAATCCAGGCTTCCAGACCACCATGACTTCCCCATTCCATTATGGTGCCTGAAACCAAGGAGGACAAACACCACCAAATAGAAACAAATACTCACAGGCCCATTTCTCAGACTTGGGATAAAAAATGTAAAGTAGCAGAGAACAAAGAAGAAATGGCACCACAGAGCTGCCAAAAACAAAAAGAGAGAGCAACGTTGAAAGAGGGCAACAGGTTACAGAAAGCCAACCAAAGAAGGCTTCCCCTCACCCAAGTGGTAGAGGAGGGCTCCATGATATTCAAAGTAGGCATGCTCAAAAACCTTCCAAATGTATTTCCATGCTAGAATTGGAGATAATTGTATTGTTGTTATTGTATAGTAGTAGTAGTAGTTTTTTAGTCATGTCCAAGTCTGCTACAAAATTTAAAAGAAAAATTATCTGATTGAGTGCTGTTTATTAAGATATCATTTCTTTTCCTTTAGTCTTAAGAAGTAATTTCATTGAAAGTACCATGTGTTTAAGACTCAAATCTAGAAAAGCAGATCAGAAGAAAAAGAATTTTTTATTATTAGTTGCTTGAGGGCCACTTTTCCCCTCTTTTTTTTTTTTCTCCAGACATTTCACAAGTTCTTGTACCTAGTAAGTATTTAATAAATACTTGTTCATTGATTGATTTGAGTCTGGAGTGAGAAAAAGGCAGTTGGGAAATGGTGTTCCAAGAACACTGGTCTGGAAGTCTAGAGAACTAGCTTCTAGTTCCAGCTCTTTTACTCCCTTTTACTTGATCAGGGAAAAACTCTTGGACTCTGTTTCCTTATCTGCAAAATGACAGGCCAGAGCTCAGTGAACTCCAGGATTCCTTCCAGTTCTGACAGATATTCTAAGTATTTATGCTTTTCTTATGCCTTCAGTCTTTCTTTTTTTAATGCTTTTCTGAGCTTTAGGGCTAAACCCAGACTTCAGATGGGCAGGGAAGGAAAAGAGACTATCCTTCTTCAGCTTTAATTATAACCCTTCCAATTTCAAAGAGGGCAAACTGTCCCAGAGTGGGCCTCCTCACCTTCGTCTTCTTGGAACCTGGGTAAATATTCTTCTGTGAATTCTACCCATAAACCCATTTTCAGGTTACAAAAAATGCCAGTAGCTGGAAGAATAAGAGAGTTGAAAAATAACATAGTATTAAAAAAATAATGACCATCAAGATAAACAGAACATTGTTCATTAAAGATAGAAAAAATAACATATGTCATTATAAGTGCATCAGACAGCTAGCAAAACAGAGGAAAAAATATTGAGATTAAAAAAAAAACTTCCTTCTCCACAAATAGATGACTTATTTTAGTTAAAGACTAAGGTGGTACCATCTGTAGGTTCCACCCATCACTAGAAGATATTTCTGTAAATAGAAATAAATTATAGTTCATGAGAAATTTCACATCTGCTATAGAATCTTCCCTTAGCTTATCTGTGTCTTGAGTATTACCAAGATTTCAGAATTATATATGCAGCTATCATTCTGCCTAATGTTTTTTAAAAGGGAAGAAAGGATATTAATATAAGATAAAAGTAAATTTGTGTCAGAACATTTCTCTTGGGAGAACTTTGGATACTTTTCATTTTGCTAGACCGGTATCCTCTCTTCGGAGGGAACCTGAGAACTTCAAAATGTAGCATTGATTCAAGATTGTCACTAGCTTCCATCACAAGTGCTGTGACTCACAAAGCTTCAAAACACTGAATTGTAAGGAGGGTTTTGTTGTTGTTGTTGTTGTAGTTAACTTTGTAAAAGATACAGAAAAATTCATATTCAAAGATACAGAGTCAAGATATTTTTCTACACTCCTACCCCTTCAGGGGACTTCCCTTATTCTAGCACCCTAAGATTTATAGAATTGCCTCAATAATATAGAATCCTAGAAGTTCACTTCTCCACATGAATATTCGTGCCAGTTTATTTTTTGCCAACAATTCTCTGCCAATATCTGCTCTTTCTTAGAGATATTTGGCTACAATTTGGCTCTCTTCCATTCCTAGCAGGTTACTCTCATGTTCCCAGAAGTTACTGTTGTGTCTCTACTCAAAGGTTGTTTCTCTCAAGTTCAACTTTTCCAAAAAGTGACTGATTAGCTTCTCTTTCTCGGGTTAATTACCAAGACTGTGAACTACGGAGGAATTATACTGTAAAATTGGCTGACAATATTACAACTCTCTTATATACAATATCTTAGGAGTTTTGAAATATCTTATATTTTTATACCAAGGTGCCACAATTCCACCTACTAAACAAAGGATCTCTGCAGATGGCTGTAGGAGAGCCTTCTTCCTGAACTCATAGAGTCTTTTTCCCCCAATCTAAGTCACTTTATAGTATAACAGTCCTGTTGGCTTCTTCTTTCCACCAGTACTGGATGGTAATCCTCCCATTCATCCACTTAATCTTGTGACTTAAAGGGAGTGCATCTTCCCCTATTTTGAATTATATAAATTACCTAGGACATTTCTTGAAAGATCTCCAAAAGGGAAAAAGGAAGGACAGCATAAATTGCGCCAGATATTGGGACTTTATCTCTCAAAATTAGTTTTCATGGGCATTATTTGGAGTTCAAAAACTACTACTAGGACTGTATCTAATAGGGATACATTGACAAAGAATGTTTCATTCAAAAAAATCTTCTTAACCACAACATTTTTCAAGGATAAAACAATTTGGTGTGCATGCAGAACTATTCTGTTTCTGAAATAGTTGTTGGTCTTGCTTTGCCAATCTCTGTTTATACTGTGGAGCCTGGAGGATCAGTCTGGGGCTCTTGAGGTAAATTGTTGTTTGATTATGGTTAGGAAGGGTATTTGCATAGCTATTTTCTTTACAAAGATTGTATCCAGAGGGGGCTGTTGTCATACCTGGTCAAATCAAGTTGGCTGGATGAGCAAGTCTAAATGGTCTATTTTTAAGGGAAACATTTAGAGTGTCTTAATGACAGTGAAATTGTTGACTGCCATTTTTTTTTCATTCCCCAAGTATTTTTAAGCTGTCAAGCTGGCAGCCTGAAAGAAAAAAAAAAAGAATGATACATTTATTCATGAAAAAGAATAAGCACATAATAGAGGACCTACTGTTTAAAGCTGTGGTGACTATAATAAGTACATGTAAATTTAAAATTGCTAAATTTAAAATGTATGGACTAAAAACTGTACAATTTTTTTGTTCCCGATCTTTAGAAAAAAAAAAAAAAAAACAACATGCTCCTCTTCCTTTGAAAATACATTGCTAAACTGTAAAGCATATTCAAAAGGAATATTATAATTCATATTACAAAGAATATCAAAAGCAAGCAAATGAGTCAGAGGCTGTTTGCTATTTGTCACTGTCTAAATCCCTCAATCCTATGAAGGCTTACGGAAAGGCTATATGCTTTATTAGTACACAGGAAAGGGATTCTACAGTGAACTTTGCAACAATATGTTCTTGGAGAAAAAATTTTGTCCTTTATTAGTGATGGTAAAAATAAATGGAGAAGGGTTAGACCTCATCTAATATGGAAAAAGCATTTAAAATATTTGTTATTATTTTTTTTGGGGGGGGAACCTGAATAGAAATCTTCAATCACTTTTTATTTAGTACTTTTTAATTGGAAGGAAAAGAATACTGACTTTTTAAAAAGTTATAAAATATGGGCACCAATGAGGAGAGGGAAAAGAAGTTAAATATAAAATTATCCAGGTTTTTTTCCCAGAATATTTAATTTCCTAATTTGTATCTTTTATTTATTTCAGCTCTGATTTATTCATTTATTTAATCTTTCATTTTATTTTGTCTTACAATGTTATAATTTTTATTTCTTTTTATTAATTTTCATTATTGGAAATTGAGAGTCATTTTTACTGGTTAGAAGATAATTTGGATGGCTGAAACTTATCTTATAGAGTATTAAATTTTATTTGGGGCCTCAAATATTCTAAAGATAATAAATAAGAAGAAATGAAGAAAGGAATATAGCATCAAATTTTAATTAAACCTTCTCAAGTGATTTAATTAACTTTATTTGTGAAAGGATCCAAACTGCCTCAGACTCTATGGTTATCTTTGGGACATGTAAATCTTTATTTTCAATTAGCCAATCGTGAACTTTGAACATTGGAAACAACTTTATTATGTAACTCAGTCTAGTTAAATTTATTAAAACTTTTATGGCCTCAGAAGATATATGAGATCATGATTCTGGTTAAATGAGTTTTTTCTTCTTTTTTAAAATAGTATTTTATTTTTCCAAATAAGTGCAAAGATATTTTTAAACATTTATGTTTGCAAAACCTTGTGTTCCAAATTTTTCTTTCACCATTACCCTCTCCCTCCTTCCCCCCTACCCCCAGGAAGCAAGCAATCCAATATAGGTCAAATATTTACATTTGTTTTTAAAACTTTTGAGTTCTAGATTCTCTTCCTTATTACCACTCCCAACCTCTATTTTAAAAAGCACATACAAGTTGTGCAAAATATTTCCATAAAAATCATATTGTTAAAGAAAACATAATTTCTCCCCCAAGAAAAAATAAAGTTGAGAGAGAGAGAGAGAGAGAGAGAGTGCTTCAATCTATATTCAGACATACAATTTATTTAGCCATTCCCTAACTGATAGGTATTCCTCAGTTTCCAATTTTTGTCTGAGAAGAGAGCTACTACAAATATTTTTGTACATATAGAGACCTGCTCAAACATTTTCAATAGGTTGAATATTTGGTGATGGATTATTTGGCTCCATGAAATAGATTAAAAAAAATAGCACTTAGTCTTATGAATAGAGGAACCCTGACTTCTTCCTTAGTAATGAATCGAAATGATAAAAAGAGAACCAGAGTATGATAGAAATCACAACATTTTCATATAGCCACATATATTAAATTTTTCTGATTTTGTTATTATTTTTCCAGTGAACAATAAGTTGATACACTAAGATAGATGCTAAAATAAATACATTTAGAAAGAATTATGTAGTTCAGTGGACAGAGTATAGGACTTGGAATTAAGACCTGAGTTCCAAGTTCAAATCCTGCCTCAGATATTAGCTAGTTGTGTGACCCTGAACAAGCCATATTTTCTATGTATTATTTTTTTTCATCTACAAAATGGAGAAAATAATAGCACCTCCCTCTCATGGTTGTTGAGAGGATGAAATGCATTAAGCTATGTAAAATGCTATATAAATGCTAGCTATTATTATTTTTGATATTGTTAAATAGAATTTTAACTACTATATTTGCTTCAAATTTCCTTATGTCAGATATATGAAGAACTCAAATGAATATTGACAATCATCAATCAGGAGATCATTTAAGAGCAAGTCATTGAGCTTTACTTTCTAGTAATTATTCAGGGATGACAGAATTGAAAATAATATTTTTCTTTTAAAAATTATTGTTTCCTGTTATCCCAGTTTGGAGTACATAAAATATAGGCTTGATGAATTACATAGCACTCCTTTTTTCCTATTAGTACTATAACTAAGCTTCAGAATATCATGGCAGTCTGCCAACATTAGCATTGAGATGATTTTCAGGGTTATCCAAAATAGTTTCTACCACCTTAGAAAAATTACAGAGTAGATGAATTTTTTATATGGCAGGCACCACCTCTGCACTCTCTTATGATTCCTGGAACCCTCTCTTGCCTACCTACCAAGAATCAAATAGCATCTGACTATCTAAAGCCCTCATTGTCTTAAGCCCAAGAACCAGATCTGACCCCTTTTGAAGTGACTCAAGTTCTAAAATTATCTTTCTTACTTCTGCCAATTCCCAATCAAAAATCTCATTCTCACACCTTTTAAGTGAAGCTAGACAGTCTGGTAATGTAATTAAAATATCCCATAAGAAGTGAACAAGTAATCCTCAATGGAGCAATTTTAATTTAAAACAAGAGACTTGTTAGCCTTAGTTGTAGCTCTTAATTTGTGGAATACATATGAGAGGCACAGATTCTTACCATTCTAAACTCATCTTATTCCTCCAGATTTTTTGGGACAGGACAATGGAAAGCAAATAGGTAACTCTGTACCTATTTTTACTTGGGAAAGAGAGTCCTTTTTCCCAAATAAGGATTAATTTTAGAGGGTTGTTTCCAGTTATTATGACATCCTGCTTTGAATTTACTTTTTTTTATATTATGCTTCTCCTGAGTAACATGAATACTCATTAAAAAGAGAGATTGTTTTTGCTGCTGTCTTTATGTTTCCAATGCCTGACCCATAGTAGATAAATTCATTCTTGTTATTCAATCATGTCCAACTCCATATGGTTTGCCATTTCTTTGTCCAGTTCATTTTACAAATTGTGTTAAACAGGGTTATGGGTCATACAGGTCACAAAGGTAGTAAGTATTTGAGCACAGATTTGAATTTTAAAAGAGGAGGCTTCCTGACTCCCAGTCTGGTATGCTAGTCATTGAGCCACCTATATGCCTGAGCAGACTATAAATATTTGCAAATTCATGGATTTTTTTATTTTTGAATGAATGAATTGAAAAGAACAGAGGTATAGAGTTAGTTCCAGGCAAAACTGTGATTGAAAAGAATTTTTCTTTGGGTTTCTTCTAATTCTCTTTCTAGCCCCATTTCTTCTTTCTTTAGCATCTGTGACTTTACAGAACAATAGAGCTTACCATTAGGAGGTTAAGGTTTGAGTCCCAACTCATCTGTTTTTTGGTTGTTTTCTGTTATGGTTTCTCACCTTTTGGAACTTTTTAGATTATAAACAGCTAACCAGTTAATTGATGGAGAGAGCTTATGTATCTTAAACAGAGGAAAGGAAAGTAAAAAAATTTGGGGCAAAGGTGGGCTAAGAAAGGAATGAATCAATAAACCCCACACCTATGGAGAGGAAAAGTTAGGAACTCAGATGTTAAGGCTGAGGCCTTTTGATACTCAAATCAGGAGGCATTCTTCAGTCAAGGCTTCATGAGGCCATGCTCCCCAAAACAAGATAACTCTGAGTCCCCTAATAAAAGTTAGGGGAATCTCTAGAGATAAGGTTGTCTCCAAAATCCATAAAATCTTTGAACATAATGATGTCTCCTAAAGCTACATAAACTACCAAATGGCTCAGGTCTGCTTCAAAGCTGACTGTTGCTGATTTTCTATATATCCAGCTTGATTTACTGTCAGTCACTGCAAAGGATTGTTGGTATGTCAAGCTAATACAATCAATCCTCTTACAATTCTTGTGGTTATCTGGATAATTACCGGGAGAGGGGGAAGCTTAAGCAAACCAAAGTATCTATACACACACACACACACACACACACACACACACACACACACATATATGCATATACATACACTTATAAATTTATATTTATATGTATATATATACAAATATATGCATTCACACCTATGTGGTGAGTAGCTTGAAATGAAGCACTCTTTTACTGTTCAAGAGATGCGGAAATGTTTGCTTAATTGAGTCCCATTCCCAATGGAAGCAAAGAAGAGGTAATCATAATATTATTACACCTTTTAATACTAGCTACAACTGTTTTAAAGTCATATTGTTTCTTTTCTTCCCTTGGTGATAGATCCTCTGTTTGCAGCCTTATTTTCTCCCTCCTTAAGAGCTCTCAATCTGCTAAACAACATTAGTGATCTTTCTCCTAGTACCAGCTTTTCCATTCATTATTTAAATCTAAATTCCTGATTATTCCTCTCCAGTGCCAGATATTTGCTTATAATGAGGCAAACAAGCAAGGCTAGCAAATTGTGCTTCTTCCTAAATACTCTTATTGATCAACCCAGAATTACAAAGCAGAACCACTTTCATGGGATTCTGAATTTCTGGAAGCCAATAACATTAGCTACTTCTTTTTTTTTTCTTCTGGCCTTCAATTTTGGTTTTAAATGTTAGAGATGGGGGTGGAGGCAAGATTGGAGCAGGTAGTTCATTTTCTTGATATTTCCTAGGTATAAATATGACCTGGGAGTATGATTTAGAGAATGAATTATTGCCCATAGCAAAAGGCTTATGACATCCCTCAAATAGCTCTTATTGTAAAGAAAATGAATAGAAGGGGAATTGTAAAGGTTCCAGATAACCTTTACTCATCTGTCAAATGAAAATAACAATTCAAATTAATAAGTGATGCCAACTTTTTATGGTTTTTTCTGTAATAAGATTTTTGACAAGAGGAGACAGGTAGTCATTTGGTGAGAATGAGGTTTAATTGATGGATAACCTCTATGATGCATTAATATTCATTAAAAGTTCAGAGATCTTGAGGAAGACCCCTCACTGAGTGGATTACCTGTGGGAGTTTTATGGAAGAACATGAACAAGGGGTACATATGGTAAGAGCACATAGGTGCTTGCAGTCTGCACTGTAGGGAGGACTATCTATGTGGATGAGATCACAGACTGAATAGCCCAAGTATCATTCTGCCATATATAGTTTAGCAAATCTCTTAAACACAAATGGCTTAAAATAAAAATTGATAATTTTTTGTCTAATAGACCTCTATCTAATGTCATATCAGTAATTTTAAAGGGCTGTTTTTGTTTTGTTTGTTTTTACTTTTGGAAAAGGCAAAGTTTCTTTATAAAGTATAGATTTCAATGATTCTGGAAGAGAGAGTGAGGGTAACTACTTTGTACAACTCTGCCTCACTTAAATCCAATTCACTTTCTATTCAAGACATTACCCTGATTCTCATTGATTCTCCTCAAAAATGAAGGACAAACAACAATAACAAATTTTAATTTTCATATTGGGGGAAGAATAATTTAGTTGGTTTTTTTAGACAATGCAAGACCCAAGTTTCACAGCAGTAAGTGGCTGCTCATTTAATCACAGAATTAAGATGCTTGAAGGAACAGCTAAAATTTGTCTTGTCTAGTCCCTTGTTTTTATATGGTTCAGCTGCAAAACTACATAGGACATCTTGCTTTAAAAGATCACCCTAAGTGAATATTCTACCACTTCCCTCTATTTGCACACAGCAGGTGATTAATAAATGTTCAATTGATCTTTTCTATTGTTTAGTTGCCGGGAACACTTAAAAATCTTCTAAGACTCTTCTAAGTAAGGCTGGACTTCAGATAATAAATAGGATGTTTGATCTGAAGGGAAGAATATGTGAATTGAGGTCTTATAAAGCTGCTGTTAACTGGCAACCAACCATGCAGAAGGGACCTGAGTGCTTCGGGCCACTGCTTCAGGATTAGCAAAGGATCCTGCTGAGTCTGGTCCTCATTGGTCTAATGTTATGATTCCCATCTACTGTTGTCTTCTATAATCCTCCTTCAATGGGAGGTGGAACCCAAATGCCACTTCCGCTACTAAACATTAGAGACCCTTAGAGTTCAAAATGTTTATCCTGGTTCCTCTGAAACCAAGAGCTTTCCACTCCAAGACTTTTCAAACAAAATTCAAAACAGTGCTTTAGGAGCAGGATTTTAAGGGAAGGCCAAACAAAAGCCTGCCAACTCCATGGTTTTCACTCAAAAGAACTCCTGCAACAGTCTTTTGAAACTTAGTTCCAATAAAATAACATTCCTGTACCAGAGTTTGAATCACATTTCCTCTGTCCACACAGTTTCTACAGTCTTGCCAGATAGAGCACTAACCCTCTACTTCCTGATCTTTTTTTTTTTTTAATCCCAACTGCCCTGATTTTTATATGCTAATTATCTCCAGCTGCAATATCTTCCGAACCTCTTTAGCATGGCTTGGCCGAAACCCACATCTCCACTTTTCACCAAAGGGACAAGTAAAAGGGATCTTGCCTTGTGGCAGGAGGCCAAGGGTGAAGAAAGAGAAGATTGAAGCTTTTTCAGAAAATATAAATGTAGATACAAATTTGAAGTCAGAAATAAAATACCATAATCTTTTTTCTTGGAGACAGTAACAGAGGGCAAAAGGAACCTGCTCCATCTTTCATTGGTCATGAAGATGAATGGTTCCATGGAAAGCTTAAATCATGGAATTTCCCCATGCATGATTCCCCGACATGTAACAAAAACAATATCACCTCATTTGAATGAATCAGTGCAATTGGTATTATTTATCCTCTAGAATATCTGTAGACCACAGCTAAGCACTACTTCTGCCATCACTGTAAAAGTTATGTGGCATACCATGTGAAACCTCATACTGTGTGGTAAAGAAAATAATGATATCCTTGAAAAACGAACTACATGGTGTTTTTTCAAAATAATATGTTTTCTTTGGATTCTATGACTTTGTTTTCAAAGTTGACAGTTTCAGTCTCCCTGTATTTTATGTAGAGGTATCACTTCATGTTTTCTCTACAGGCAGTAAAGAAGGTTGTAAGATTATCCAGAAACAAGTGTAAAGATAGCTATTTTATAGAAAAGGTTTTGAATAGAACCTGAATGGAAGCTCAACTCTACCCATCTTTAATCATAGATTCAAATATCTTTGTGAGTTATTTTTGTTTTATCTTAATTACCTTACAAACTCCTTTGAAAAGGCAAGGGTTATCTTTTGAGTATGACACTCCTAAATACAGGCTCACTCTAAGCCAGACACATTTCCATGACTTAAAGCCCCAAAGAAACCAGAGCTCATCAAAATGAACTAATGAAACAGAATTTTAGTATTGAAAATTCTGACTACGTAGTACAAAAATAAACATAATTATCATGTGGTGGGTGGAATTTTTATCCAGGAGGGAAGACATATACTTTTTTCCCCTGGGAATGAGCAGGGAATATCTCCTTCCCGTGGCAATTGTTGTTTTTGTACCTCTACTCATGATCCTCAGGAAACAGAGGGTCCAAATGCCCTTATAGGATTCTTTCGAGAGCATAGACCACTCCTTTCTAGCCTCCTGGTGGGACTGTCTCCCATGTAATTCTTTGTCCTCTTTTTTTCTCCATTGCCTGTACAAATAAATGTGTCCCAGGTTCACTACAATCTAGGTACGGTCTATATCTTCCTCTAAAATAGTCTGGCAAATAATTTTCTAACTTTTTCTTAAATACTTCAAATGAGAAGCAATCCACAACTTCCTTGAGGGAGTCTATTCTACCTTGGGATACATCTAATTATTGGAAAATTTTTCCTTACATTAAGTTTAAAATTGCCCTCAAAACTTCCACCTCATTTTCTCACTGTTATTAAACTGGACAAATATAAACCCCATTCAGTGAATGTGACAACCTTTCTAATATCTCGAAGTTGTCATATCTGCTTCTTCTTACTCCACATCTTCTCCTCCCCTACTAATTATTCCTAATTCCTTTAACTCAATCTCTTTTTTCTTTTAACTCCCTTATAAATGTTTTTCAGCTTATCAATATTCTTCTTAAAATGTCTTAGGAGGAAGGATAGGATAGTGGGAAAAGTATTTATTGCATTACAAGTTAGAAGGCCCAGGTTCTAGCACTCAATATTGCCACTCTAGATTTGAATTGGCTACTTAACTATCTTTTATCTTTGTTTCCTTATTGAGAAAATGAATTGATTGGATGTAATGATCGACAATTTTAAGTCTATGGAGAAAATAATGGGATAGAACTAAGAGGAAAACCAACAACTATTCCTTTCATTTCTGCTTCAATCAATCATTAATCAAACAACAAATATATAAATCACTGTTCTGAGATCTTTTTTTAAAAAATGGGTCCAAGTTTTCCATTTTCTAAGTCAGTCACTGCTTTAACTTCCTTCTACTTTTTACTAATAAATTAACTATTACTACTTCTGGCAATTTTTATTGACTTAAAAATAAACTTCTTATATTAAATGAAGTCCAAGTCTCACTAAGAAAAGAAATTCCTTTATTATTCAGTTGTAGATGTACCTTTGATATAAAACCATGAAGTTTTTGAAGAGACCTTAAAAACCATTATGCTTTCTCCTTAATTTATTTCTAACTGAAAACCTTTGTAGGCTGACTATAAGTCACCTATGTCAGGTGAATTAATGAATGTTGTGTATTTAGGAGTCTGGCTATTAGATTCAACTCACAGAAGAAAGATGTCTCTGTAAGTTGTTCACTCAGAAGTTTTTGATGAATTTGCATTGCCTATCATATTTTTCTTTTATTAATGGACTTCCACAGTTGGGTCCTAAGAGAGTTTGAATTTTACTTGACATTTAGAATGCAATTTTGGCTTGTAAGAAAGGATTTCCTGAGAATGAGATATCTGAAAATGGAATGGATTGTATATTATAAAGTGATTATTTGACTGGGATATTTACAAAAACAGTACTATTTATGGAGTATTGTAGAATTGATTCTTGCATCAAGTAGAGAGTTGAAATAGATCGCCTATACCATCCATTTGAGCTGGAAAGTTTTGAACCTGTGATTCTATTCCTTTCTAATTATATGTATCATTTTTTCCCTATTTTATGCTCCATTCCTTTTGAAATACTTACACTATTCCCTGATCATATCACTCATTTTTCTAATACAGAGTATCCTGACTAACAAAACTAACTTTATCTTCTCAAATTGAAATCACTATATGCAGCCCTAATAAAGAATATCTAATGAAATTTATTGATGGGGATTTTTTTCTGACAGAACAATCTACTCTAGTACTGTGGAGATTTGAGAAACTAAAAATACACCAACTTACTCTTATTTTCTATCACAATTGTGATACAGTATATTACATTTTTAACATCAATGTTATATTTTATTATTCATAAAAATAAGCAAAAATTCAGATATCTGATTAATATTAAGGTAGCTATAAACACATGAAAATTTATTCTTTAACATTTACATGTATTTTGTGGTGTCTAGGTTTTTTTTTTTAATAGAAGAACTATATCAGCTTCAATTTGATATAATATAGCCTAAAACTTAAATGAGTTCTTAATTAGTTATAGAGTTTTCTGTTGCTATGTCTATAAAAGAATTCCATCATCTCAAAAGGCAATTAATTAACATAGTTACTAGAGCGATTGTGCCTGGTACATAATAAATGCTTAATAAATATT